>NC_091231.1:148009-205509 GCF_040958095.1 Procambarus clarkii
AAATTACGACTTTTATACCAACATATGCGAAGTACTAAAAGCGGCGTTTGGTCACATTTGTCCCAAACCTCCCTGCATTTTTCAAAATATCCCAAACATCCCAATATCGAGGCCTGAGCCATATTTTGAGCCAAATTCTGGCTCTGCACGTTTTCGCAGTTTTATATTACGATTTTTTATACCAACATATGCCATGTACTGAAAGCAGCAGTGAGTCACATTTTGCACAAACTCCCCTGCAGTTTTCAAAATAACCCAAACATCCCAATTTCGAGGCCTGAGCAATATTTTGGAGCCAAATTCTGTCTCTCTGCACGTTTTCGCAGTTTGATATTACGACTTTTTATACCAACATATGCCAAGTACTGAAAGCGGCAGTGAGTCACATTTTTCATGAACTCCCTGCAGTTTTCAAAATATCCCAAACATCCCAATTTCGAGGCCTGAGCAATATTTTGGAGCCTAATTCTGGCTCTCTGCACGTATTCGCAGTTTGAAATTACGTCTTTTTTATACCCAACATATGCGAAGTACTGAAAGCGGCGTTTGGTCACATTTGTCTCCATCCTCCCTGCAGTTTTCCAAATATCCCAAAAGTCCCAATATCGAGGCCTGAGCCATATTTTGGAGCCAAATTCTGGCTCTCTGCACGTATTTGCAGATTGATATTACGACTTTTTTTACCCAACAAATGCCAAGTACTGAAAGCGGCATTTGGTCACATTTGTCAAAATCCCCCATGCAATTTTCAAAATATCCCAAACATCCCAATTTCGAGGCCTTAGCCATATTTTGGTGCCAAATTCTGGCTCTCGGTACGTATTCGCAGTTTGAAATTACGACTTTTCATACACAACATATGCAAAGTACTGATAGCGGCAGTGAGTCACATTTTGCACAAACTCCCTTGCAGTTTTCAAAATATCCCAAATATCTCAATTTCGAGGCCTGAGCCATATTTTGGAGCTAAATTCTGGCTCTCTGCACGTGTTCGCATTTTGAAATTACTACTTTTTATACTCAACATATGCAGAGTACTGAAAGCGGCGTTTGGTCACATTTGTCCTAATCTCCCATGCATTTTTCAAAATATCCCAAACATCCCAATTTCAAGGCCTGAGCCATATTTTGGAGCAAAATTCTGGCTCTCTTGACGTATTCGCAGTTTGAAATTACGACTTTTTTTACACAACATATTCCAAGTACTGAAAACGGCAGTGAGTCACATTTTGCACAAACTCCCCTGCAGTTTTCAAAATATCCCAAATATCCCAATTTCGAGGCCTGAGCCATATTTTGGAGCCAAATTCTGGCTCTCTGCACGTATTCGCAGTTTGAAATTATGATTTTTTATACCCAACATATGCGAAGTACTGAAAGCGGCGTTTAGTCATATTTGTCCCAAACTCCCCTGCAGTTTTAAAAATATCCCAAACATCCCAATTTCGAGGCCTGAGCCATATTTTGGAGACAGATTCTGGCTCTATGCACTAATTGGCAGTTTGAAATTACGACTTTTTATACACAACATATACCAAGCACTGAAAGCGGCAGTGAGTCACATTTTGCACAAACTCCCCTGCAGTTTTCAAAATATCCCAAATATCCCAATTTCAAGGCCTGACCCATATTTTGGAGCCAAATTCTGGCTCTCTGTACGTATTTGCAGTTTGAAATTACGAATTTTTTATACCCAACATATGCGTAGTATTGAAAGCGGCGTTTGGTCACATTTGTCCCAAACGTCCCTGCAGTTTTCAAAATATCCCAAACATCCCAATTTCGATGCCTGAGCCATATTTTGGAGCCAAATTCTGGCTCTCTGCACGTATTCGCAGTTTGATATTACGACTTTTTATACCCAACATATGCCAAGTACTGAAAGTGGCGTTTGGTCACATTTGTCCCAATCCCCTATGTAATTTTCAAAATATCCCAAACATTCCAATTTCGAGGCCTTAGCCATATTTTGGAGCCAGATTCTGGCTCTATGCACGTATTCGCAGTTTGAAATTAGGACTTTTTATACACAACATATGCCAAGTACTGAAAGCGGCAGTGAGTCACATTTGTCCCAAACGTCCCTGCAGTTTTCAAAATATCCCAAACATCCCAATTTCGATGCCTGAGCCATATTTTGGAGCCAAATTCTGGCTCTCTGCACGTATTCACAGTTTGAAATTACGACTTTTTATACCCAACATATGCGAAGTACTAAAAGCGGCGTTTGGTCACATTTGTCCCAAACCTCCCTGCAGTTTTCAAAATATCCCAAACATCCCAATATTGAGGCCTGAGCCATATTTTGGAGCCAAATTCTGGCTCTCGGTACGTATTCGCTGTTTGAAATTACGACTTTTTATACCCAAGATATGGCAAGTACTGAAGGCGGCAGTGAGTCACATTTTGCACAAACTCCCCTGCAGTTTTCAAAATATCCCAAATATCCCAATTTCGAGGCCTGAGCCATATTTTGGAGCCAAATTCTGGCTCTCTGCACGTATTCACAGTTTGAAATTACGACTTTTTTAAACCCAACATATGCGAAGTACTGAAAGCGGCGTTTGGTCATATTTGTCCCAAACTCCCCTGCAGTTTTAAAAATATCCCAAACATCCCAATTTCGATGCCTGAGCCATATTTTGGAGCCAAATTCAGGCTCTTTGCACGTATTCGCAGTTTGAAATTACGACTTTTTATACCCAACATATACGAAGTACTAAAAGCGGCGTTTGGTCACATTTGTCCCAAACCTCCCTGCAGTTTTCAAAATATCCCAAACATCCCAATATTGAGGCCTGAGCCATATTTTGGAGCCTAATTCCGGCTCTCGGTACGTATTCGCTGTTTGATATTACGACTTTTTATACCCAAGATATGGCAAGTACTGAAGGCGGCAGTGAGTCACATTTTGCACAAACTCCCCTGCAGTTTTCAAAATATCCCAAATATCCCAATTTCGAGGCCTGAGCCATATTTTGGAGCCAAATTCTGGCTCTCGGTACGTATTCGCTGTTTGAAATTACGACTTTTTATACCCAAGATATGGCAAGTACTGAAGGCGGCAGTGAGTCACATTTTGCACAAACTCCCCTGCAGTTTTAAAAATATCCCAAACATCCCAATTTCGAGGCCTGAGCGATATTTTGGAGCCAGATTCTGGCTCTATGCACGTACTTGCAGTTTGAAATTACGAATTATTTATACCCAACATATGCGTAGTATTGAAAGCCGCGTTTGGTCACATTTGTCTAAAACCTCCCTGCATTTTTCAAAATATCCCAAACATCCCAATATCGAGGCTTGAGCCATATTTTGGAGCCAAATTCTGGCTCTTTGCACGTATTCGCAGTTTGATAATACGACTTTTCATACCAACATATGCCAAGTACTGAAAGCGGCAGTGAGTCACATTTCGACCAAACTCCCCTGCAGTTTTAAAAATATCCCAAACTTCCCAATTTCGAGGCCTGAGCCATATTTTGGAGCCAAATTCTGTCTCTTTGCACGTATTCGCAGTTTGATAATTCGACTTTTTATACCAACATATGCCAAGTACTGAAAGCGGCAGTGAGTCACATTTTGCACAAACTCCCCTGCAGTTTTCAAAATATCCCAAACATCCTAATTTCGAGACCTGAGCAGTATTTTGGAGCCTAATTCTAGCTCTCTGCACGTATTCGCAGTTTGAAATTACGACTTTTTTATACCCAACATATGCAAAGTACTGAAAGCTGCGTTTGGTCACATTTGTCTCCAACCTCCCTGCAGTTTTCCAAATATCCCAAAAGTCCCAATATCGAGGCCTGAGCCATATTTTGGAGCCAAATTCTGGCTCTTTGCACGTATTCGCAGTTTTATATAACGAATTTTTATACCCAACATATGCCAAGTACTGAGAGCAGCAGTGAGTCACATTTTGCACAAACTCCCCTAAAGTTTTCAAAATATCCCAAACATCCCAATTTCGAGGCCTGAGCAATATTTTGGAGCCAAATTATTGCTCTCTGCACGTATTCGCAGTTTGAAATTACGATTTTTATACCCAACATAAGTGAAGTACTGAAAGCGGCGTTTAGTCCCATTTGTCCCAAACGTCCCTGCAGTTTTCAAAATATCCCAAACATCCCAATTTCGAGGCCTGAGCCATATTTTGGAGCCAGATTACGGCTCTATGCACGTATTCGCAGTTTGAAATTAAGACTTTTTATACACAACATATGCCAAGTACTGAAAGCGGCAGTGAGTCACATTTTGCACAAACTCCCCTGCAGTTTTCAAAATATCTCAAACATCCCAATTTCGAGGCCTGAGCCATGTTTTGGAGCCAAATTCAGGCTCTCTGCACGTATTCGCAGTTTGAAATTACGATTTTTTATACCCAACATATGCCAAGTACTGAAAGTGGCAGTGAGTCACATTTTGCACAAACTCCCCTGCAGTTTTCAAAATATCCCAAATATCCCAATTTCGAAGCCTGAGCTATATATTGGAGCCAAATTCTGGCTCTCTGCACGTATTCCAGTTTGATATTACGACTTTTTATACCCAACGTATGAAAAAGTACTGAAAGCGGCGTTTGATCACATTTGTCCCAATCCCCAATGCAAATTTCATAATATCCAAAACATCCCAATTTCGAGGCCTTAGCCATATTTTGGAGCCAAATTTTGGCTCTCGTTACATATTTGCTGTTTGAAATTACAACTTATTATACCCAACATATGGAAATGTACTGAAGGCTGCAGTGAGTCACATTTTGCACAAACTTCCTGCGGTTTTCAAAATATCCCAAATATCCCAATTTCGAGGCCTGAGCCATATTTTGGAGCCAAATTCTGGCTCTCTGCACGTATTCGCAGTTTGAAATTACGACTTTTTTATACCCAACATATGCGAAGTACTGAAAGCGGCGTTTGGTTATATTTGTCCCAAACTCCCCAGCAGTTTTAAAAATATCCCAAACATTACAATTTCGAGGCCTGAGCCATATTTTGGAGCCAGATTCTGGCTCTATGCACGTATTCGCAGTTTGAAATTACGACTTTTTATACCCAACATATGCCAAGTACTGAAAGCGGCAGTGAGTCACATTTTGACCAAACTCCCCTGCAGTTTTCAAAATATCCCAACATCCCAATATCGAGGCTTGAGCCATATTTTGAAGCCAAATTCTGTCTCTTTGCACGTATTCGCAGTTTGATAATACGACTTTTTATACCAACATATGCCAAGTACTGAAAGCGGCAGTGAGTCACATTTTGCACAAACTCCCCTGCAGTTTTCAAAATATCCCAAACATCCTAATTTCGAGACCTGAGCAATATTTTGGAGCCTAATTCTAGCTCTCTGCACGTATTCGCAGTTTGAAATTACGACTTTTTTATACCCAACATATGCAAAGTACTGAAAGCTGCGTTTGGTCACATTTGTCTCCAACCTCCCTGCAGTTTTCCAAATATCCCAAAAGTCCCAATATCGAGGCCTGAGCCATATTTTGGAGCCAAATTCTGCCTCTTTACACGTATTCGCAGTTTTATATAACGAATTTTTATACCCAACATATGCCAAGTACTGAAAGCGGCAGTGAGTCACATTTTGCACAAACTCCCCTGCAGTTTTCAAAATATCCAAAACATCCCAATTTCGAGGCCTGAGCCATATTTTGGAGCCAAATTCTGGCTCTCTGCACGTATTCGCAGTTTGAAATTACGACTTTTTATACCCAACATAAGTGAAGTACTGAAAGAGGCGTTTAGTCACATTTGTCCCAAACGTCCCTGCAGTTTTCAAAATATCCCAAACATCCCAATTTCGAGGCCTGAGCCATATTTTGGAGCCAGATTCTAGCTCTATGCACGTATTCGCAGTTTGAAATTAGGACTTTTTATACACAACATATTCCAAGTACTGAAAGCGGCAGTGAGTCACATTTTGCACAAACTCTCCTGCAGTTTTCAAAATATCCCAAGCATCCCAATTTCGAGGCCTGAGCTATATTTTGGAGCCAAATTCTGGCTCTTTGCACGAATTCGCAGTTTGAAAATACTACTTTTTATACCCAACATATGCCAAGTACTAAAAGCGGCAGTGTGTCAAATTTTGCACAAACTAACCTGCAGTTTTCAAAATATCCCAAACATCCCAATATCGAGGCCTGAGCCATATTTTGGAGTCAAATTCTGGTTCTTTGCACGTATTTGCAGTTTGATATTACGACTTTTTATACCAACGTATGTCAAGTACTGAAAGCGGCAGTGAGTCACATTTTGCTCAAACTTCCCTGCAGTTTTCAAAATATCCCAAACATCTCAATTAAGAGGACGTAGCCATATTTTGGAGCCAAATTCTGGCTCTTTGCACGTATTCGCAATTTGAAATTACGACTTTTTATATCCAACATATGCGAAGTACTAAAAGCGGCTTTGGTTACATTTGTCCCAAACCTCCCTGCAGTTTTCAAAATATCCCAAACATCCCAATATCGAGGCCTGAGCCATATTTTGGAGCCAAATTCTGGCTCTCTGCACGTTTTCGCAGTTTTATATTACGATTTTTTATACCCAACATATGCCAAGTACTGAAAGCAGCAGTGAGTCACATTTTGCACAAACACCCCTGCAGTTTTCAAAATAACCCAAACATCCCAATTTCGAGGCCTGAGCAATATTTTGGAGGCAAATTCTGGCTCTCTGCACGTTTTCGCAGTTTGATAATACGACTTTTTATACCAACATATGCCAAGTACTGAAAGCGGCAGTGAGTCACATTTTGCACAAACTCCCCTGCAGTTTTGAAAATATCCCAAACATCCTAATTTCGAGACCTGAGCAATATTTTGCAGCCTAATTCTAGCTCTCTGCACGTATTCGCAGTTTGAAATTACGACTTTTTTATACCCAACATATGCAAAGTACTGAAAGCTGCGTTTGGTCACATTTGTCTCCAACCTCCCTGCAGTTTTCCAAATATCCCAAAAGTCCCAATATCGAGGCCTGAGCCATATTTTGGAGCCAAATTCTGCCTCTTTACACGTATTCGCAGTTTTATATAACGAATTTTTATACCCAACATATGCCAAGTACTGAAAGCGGCAGTGAGTCACATTTTGCACAAACTCCCCTGCAGTTTTCAAAATATCCAAAACATCCCAATTTCGAGGCCTGAGCCATATTTTGGAGCCAAATTCTGGCTCTCTGCACGTATTCGCAGTTTGAAATTACGACTTTTTATACCCAACATAAGTGAAGTACTGAAAGAGGCGTTTAGTCACATTTGTCCCAAACGTCCCTGCAGTTTTCAAAATATCCCAAACATCCCAATTTCGAGGCCTGAGCCATATTTTGGAGCCAGATTCTAGCTCTATGCACATATTCGCAGTTTGAAATTAGGACTTTTTATACACAACATATTCCAAGTACTGAAAGCGGCAGTGAGTCACATTTTGCACAAACTCTCCTGCAGTTTTCAAAATATCCCAAGCATCCCAATTTCGAGGCCTGAGCTATATTTTGGAGCCAAATTCTGGCTCTTTGCACGAATTCGCAGTTTGAAAATACTACTTTTTATACCCAACATATGCCAAGTACTAAAAGCGGCAGTGTGTCAAATTTTGCACAAACTAACCTGCAGTTTTCAAAATATCCCAAACATCCCAATATCGAGGCCTGAGCCATATTTTGGAGTCAAATTCTGGTTCTTTGCACGTATTTGCAGTTTGATATTACGACTTTTTATACCAACGTATGTCAAGTACTGAAAGCGGCAGTGAGTCACATTTTGCTCAAACTTCCCTGCAGTTTTCAAAATATCCCAAACATCTCAATTAAGAGGACGTAGCCATATTTTGGAGCCAAATTCTGGCTCTTTGCACGTATTCGCAATTTGAAATTACGACTTTTTATATCCAACATATGCGAAGTACTAAAAGCGGCTTTGGTTACATTTGTCCCAAACCTCCCTGCAGTTTTCAAAATATCCCAAACATCCCAATATCGAGGCCTGAGCCATATTTTGGAGCCAAATTCTGGCTCTCTGCACGTTTTCGCAGTTTTATATTACGATTTTTTATACCCAACATATGCGAAGTACTGAAAGCGGCGTTTGGTTATATTTGTCCCAAACTCCCCAGCAGTTTTAAAAATATCCCAAACATCCCAATTTCGAGGCCTGAGCCATATTTTGGAGCCAGATTCTGGCTCTATGCACGTATTCGCAGTTTGAAATTACGACTTTTTATACCCAACATATGCCAAGTACTGAAAGCGGCAGTGAGTCACATTTTGCACAAACTCCCCTGCAGTTTTCAAAATATCCCAAACATCCTAATTTCGAGACCTGAGCAATATTTTGGAGCCTAATTCTAGCTCTCTGCACGTATTCGCAGTTTGAAATTACGACTTTTTTATACCCAACATATGCAAAGTACTGAAAGCTGCGTTTGGTCACATTTGTCTCCAACCTCCCTGCAGTTTTCCAAATATCCCAAAAGTCCCAATATCGAGGCCTGAGCCATATTTTGGAGCCAAGTTCTGCCTCTTTACACGTATTCGCAGTTTTATATAACGAATTTTTATACCCAACATATGCCAAGTACTGAAAGCGGCAGTGAGTCACATTTTGCACAAACTCCCCTGCAGTTTTCAAAATATCCAAAACATCCCAATTTCGAGGCCTGAGCCATATTTTGGAGCCAAATTCTGGCTCTCTGCACGTATTCGCAGTTTGAAATTACGACTTTTTATACCCAACATAAGTGAAGTACTGAAAGAGGCGTTTAGTCACATTTGTCCCAAACGTCCCTGCAGTTTTCAAAATATCCCAAACATCCCAATTTCGAAACCTGAGCCATATTTTGGAGCCAGATTCTAGCTCTATGCACGTATTCGCAGTTTGAAATTAGGACTTTTTATACACAACATATTCCAAGTACTGAAAGTGGCAGTGAGTCACATTTTGCACAAACTCTCCTGCAGTTTTCAAAATATCCCAAGCATCCCAATTTCGAGGCCTG
This sequence comes from Procambarus clarkii, assembly GCF_040958095.1. Classification (NCBI taxonomy): domain Eukaryota; kingdom Metazoa; phylum Arthropoda; class Malacostraca; order Decapoda; family Cambaridae; genus Procambarus; species Procambarus clarkii. Next base: position 157,023 of record NC_091231.1, read on the forward strand.
AGCTATATTTTGGAGCCAAATTCTGGCTCTTTGCACGAATTCGCAGTTTGAAAATACTACTTTTTATACCCAACATATGCCAAGTACTAAAAGCGGCAGTGTGTCAAATTTTGCACAAACTAACCTGCAGTTTTCAAAATATCCCAAACATCCCAATATCGAGGCCTGAGCCATATTTTGGAGTCAAATTCTGGTTCTTTGCACGTATTTGCAGTTTGATATTACGACTTTTTATACCAACGTATGTCAAGTACTGAAAGCGGCAGTGAGTCACATTTTGCTCAAACTTCCCTGCAGTTTTCAAAATATCCCAAACATCTCAATTAAGAGGACGTAGCCATATTTTGGAGCCAAATTCTGGCTCTTTGCACGTATTCGCAATTTGAAATTACGACTTTTTATATCCAACATATGCGAAGTACTAAAAGCGGCTTTGGTTACATTTGTCCCAAACCTCCCTGCAGTTTTCAAAATATCCCAAACATCCCAATATCGAGGCCTGAGCCATATTTTGGAGCCAAATTCTGGCTCTCTGCACGTTTTCGCAGTTTTATATTACGATTTTTTATACCCAACATATGCCAAGTACTGAAAGCAGCAGTGAGTCACATTTTGCACAAACACCCCTGCAGTTTTCAAAATAACCCAAACATCCCAATTTCGAGGCCTGAGCAATATTTTGGAGGCAAATTCTGGCTCTCTGCACGTTTTCGCAGTTTGATAATACGACTTTTTATACCAACATATGCCAAGTACTGAAAGCGGCAGTGAGTCACATTTTGCACAAACTCCCCTGCAGTTTTCAAAATATCCCAAACATCCTAATTTCGAGACCTGAGCAATATTTTGCAGCCTAATTCTAGCTCTCTGCACGTATTCGCAGTTTGAAATTACGACTTTTTTATACCCAACATATGCAAAGTACTGAAAGCTGCGTTTGGTCACATTTGTCTCCAACCTCCCTGCAGTTTTCCAAATATCCCAAAAGTCCCAATATCGAGGCCTGAGCCATATTTTGGAGCCAAATTCTGCCTCTTTACACGTATTCGCAGTTTTATATAACGAATTTTTATACCCAACATATGCCAAGTACTGAAAGCGGCAGTGAGTCACATTTTGCACAAACTTCCCTGCAGTTTTCAAAATATCCAAAACATCCCAATTTCGAGGCCTGAGCCATATTTTGGAGCCAAATTCTGGCTCTCTGCACGTATTCGCAGTTTGAAATTACGACTTTTTATACCCAACATAAGTGAAGTACTGAAAGAGGCGTTTAGTCACATTTGTCCCAAACGTCCCTGCAGTTTTCAAAATATCCCAAACATCCCAATTTCGAGGCCTGAGCCATATTTTGGAGCCAGATTCTAGCTCTATGCACGTATTCGCAGTTTGAAATTAGGACTTTTTATACACAACATATTCCAAGTACTAAAAGCGGCAGTTTGTCAAATTTTGCACAAACTAACCTGCAGTTTTCAAAATATCCCAAACATCCCAATATCGAGGCCTGAGCCATATTTTGGAGTCAAATTCTGGTTCTTTGCACGTATTTGCAGTTTGATATTACGACTTTTTATACCAACGTATGTCAAGTACTGAAAGCGGCAGTGAGTCACATTTTGCTCAAACTTCCCTGCAGTTTTCAAAATATCCCAAACATCTCAATTAAGAGGACGTAGCCATATTTTGGAGCCAAATTCTGGCTCTTTGCACGTATTCGCAATTTGAAATTACGACTTTTTATATCCAACATATGCGAAGTACTAAAAGCGGCTTTGGTTACATTTGTCCCAAACCTCCCTGCAGTTTTCAAAATATCCCAAACATCCCAATATCGAGGCCTGAGCCATATTTTGGAGCCAAATTCTGGCACTCTGCACGTTTTCGCAGTTTTATATTACGATTTTTTATACCCAACATATGCCAAGTACTGAAAGCAGCAGTGAGTCACATTTTGCACAAACACCCCTGCAGTTTTCAAAATAACCCAAACATCCCAATTTCGAGGCCTGAGCAATATTTTGGAGGCAAATTCTGGCTCTCTGCACGTTTTCGCAGTTTGATATTACGACTTTTTATACCAACATATTCCAAGTACTGAAAGCGGCAGTGAGTCACATTTTGTACGAACTCCCCTGCAGTTTTCAAAATATCCCAAACATCCCAATTTCGAGGCCTGAGCAATATTTTAGAGCCTAATTCTGGCTCTCTGCACGTATTCACAGTTTGAAATTACGACTTTTTTATACCCAACATATGCGAAGTACTGAAAGCGGTGTTTGGTCACATTTGTCTCCAACCTTTCTGCAGTTTTCCAAATATCCCAAAAGTCCCAATATCGTGGCCTGAGCCAAATTTTGGAGCCAAGTTCTGGCTCTTTGCACGTATTCGCAGTTTGATATAACGACTTTTTATACCCAACATATGCCAAGTACTGAAAGCGGCAGTGAGTCACATTTTGCACAATCTCCCCTGCAGTTTTCAAAATATCCCAAACATCCCAATTTCGTGGCCTGAGCCATATTTTGGAGCCAAATTCTGGCTCTCTGCACGTATTCGCAGAATGATATTATGACTTTTTATACCCAACAAATGCCAAGTACTGAAAGCGGCGTTTGGTCACATTTGTCAAAATCCCCCATGCAATTTTCAAAATATCCCAAACATCCCAATTTCGAGGCCTTAGCCATATTTTGGAGCCAAATTCTGGCTCTCGGTACGTATTCGCAGTTTGAAATTTCGACTTTTCATAAACAACATAAGCCAAGTACTGAAAGCGGCAATGAGTCACATTTTGCACAAACTCCCCTGCAGTTTTCAAAATATCCCAAATATATCAATTTCGAGGCCTGAGCCATATTTTGGAGCTAAATTCTGGCTCTCTGCACGTGTTCGCAGTTTGAAATTACTACTTTTTATACTCAACATATGCAGAGTACTGAAAGCGGCGTTTGGTCACATTTGTCCCAATCTCCCATGCATTTTTCAAAATATCCCAAACATCCCAATTTCAAGGCCTGAGTCATATTTTGGAGCAAAATTCTGGCTCTCTGGACGTATTCGCAGTTTGAAATTACGACTTTTTTTACACAACATATTCCAAGTACTGAAAACGGCAGTGAGTCACATTTTGCACAAACTCCCCTGCAGTTTTCAAAATATCCCAAGCATCCCAATTTCGAGGCCTGAGCTATATTTTGGAGCAAAATTCTGACTCTTTGCACGTATTCGCAGTTTGAAAATACGACTTTTTATACCCAAGATATGCAAAGTACTAAAAACGGCAGTGTGTCAAATTTTGCATAAATTCCCCTGCAGTATTCAAAATATCACAAAGATCCCAATTTCGAGGCCTGAGCCATGTTTTGGAGCCAAATTCAGGCTCTCTGCACGTATTCGCAGCTTGAAATTACGACTTTTTTTACCCAACATATGCCAAGGACTGAAAACAGCAGTGAGTCACATTTTGCAAAAACTCCCCTGCAATTTTCAAAATATCCCAAATATCCCAATTTCGAGGCCTGAGCCATATTTTGGAGCCAAATTCTGGCTCTCTGCACGTATTCGCAGTTTGAAATTACGATTTTTTATACCCAACATATGCGAAGTACTGAAAGCGGCGTTTGGTCATATTTGTCCCAAACTCCCCTGCAGTTTAAAAATATCCCAAACATCCCAATTTCGAGGCCTGAGCCATATTTTGGAGCCAGATTCTGGCTCTATGCACGAATTGGCAGTTTGAAATTACGACTTTTTATACACAACATATGCCAAGCACTGAAAGCGGCAGTGAGTCAAATTTTGCAAAAACTCCCCTGCAGTTTTCAAAATATCCCAAATATCCCAATTTCGATGCCTGAGCCATATTTTGGAGCCAAATTCTGGCTCTCTGCACGTATTCGCAGTTTGATATTACGACTTTTTATACCCAACATATGCCAAGTACTGAAAGCGGCGTTTGGACACATTTGTTCCAATCCCCTATGCAATTTTCAAAATATCCCAAACATCCCAATTTCGAGGCCTTAGCCATATTTTGGAGCCAAATTCTGGCTCTCGGTACGTATTCGCAGTTTGAAATTACGACTTTTTATACCCAATATATGCCAAGTAATGAAAGCCGCAGCTACCTTGAGGCTACCTTGAGGTGCTTCCGGGGCTTAGTGTCCCCGCGGCCCGGTCGTCGACCAGGCCTCCTGGTTGCTGGACTGATCAACCAGGCTGTTAGACGCGGCTGCTCGCAGCCTAACGTATGAGTCACAGCCTGGTTGATCAGGTATCCTTTGGAGGTGCTTATCCAGTTCTCTCTTGAACACTGTGAGGGGTCGGCCAGTTATGCCCCTTATGTGTAGTGGAAGCGTGTTGAACAGTCTCGGGCCTCTGATGTTGATAGAGTTCTCTCTCAGTGTATCTGTTGCACCTCTGCTTTTCAACGGGGGTATTCTGCACATCCTGCCATGTCTTCTGGTGTCATGTGGTGTTATTTCTGTGTGCAGGTTTGGGACTAGCCCCTCAATTATTTTCCACGTGTAAATTATTATGTATCTCTCCCGCCTGCGCTCAAGGGAGTACAGATTTAGGCTCTTTAGTCGGTCCCAGTAATTTAGATGTTTTACTGAGTGGATTCTAGCAGTAAAGGATCTCTGCACGCTCTCTAGGTCAGCAATTTCTCCAGCTTTGAAAGGGGCTGTCATTGTGCAGCAGTACTCCACTCTAGAGAGCACAAGCGTTTTGAAAAGTATCATCATCGGTATAGCATCTCTAGTGTGAAAAGTTCTTGTTATCCAACCTGTCATTTTTCTTGCAGTTGTGACGGCTACTTTATTGTGTTCTTTAAAGGTAAGGTCTTCCGACATGAGTACACCCAGGTCCTTTACATTGCCTTTTCGTTCTATGTTATGATTTGCCTGAGTTTTGTACGTGGTTTCTGTTTTTATATTTTATTTTTTTCCGTAGCGCATGAGCTGAAACTTATCCTCGTTGAACACCATATTATTTTCTGTAGCCCATAGAAAGACCTGATCTACATCTGATTGGAGGTTTGCCGTGTCCTCTATGTTGCCAACTCTCATGAAAATCCTAGTGTCATCTGCAAAGGATGATACAGTGCTATAGGTTGTGTTCTGGTCTATGTCCGATATGAGGATGAGAAAAACTACTGGAGCAAGCACAGTACCCTGGGGGACTGAGGTCTTCACGGTTGATGGGCTGGATTTTATTTTGTTGACTATTACACATTGGGTTCTGTCAGTCAGGAAATTGTAGATCCATCTGCCTATTTTCCCGGTAATTCCTTTTGAACGCATTTTATGTGCAATAACACCATGGTCACATTTATCAAAAGCTTTTGCGAAATCTGTGTAAATTACATCAGCGTTTTGTTTGTCTTCCATAGCATCTAATGCCATATCATAGTGGTCCAGCAACTGCGACAGGCAAGAGCGCCCTGTTCTGAAACCATGTTGTCCGGGGTTATGGAGATGCTGTGATTCCATGTATTTTGTGATCTTACTTCTTAGCACTCTCTCAAAAAATTTTATGATGTGCGATGTTAGTGCTATCGGTCTGTAATTTTTTGCCTCTGCCTTATTTCCTCCTTTATGGAGTGGTGCTATCTCTGCTGTTTTTAGTATGTCAGGGATAACGCCAGTATCTAGGCTTTGTCTCCAAAGAATGTGAAGGGCTTGCGATAGTGGTTTTTTACAGTTCTTGATGAATATGGAGTTCCAAGAATCCGGGCCTGGTGCAGAGTGCATAGGCATACTGTTTATGGCTTCTTCAAAATCTAGTGGGGATAAGGCGCGTCTGATATATGATTTGATGTTGGTATCATATCCATGAAAAATTCATTTGGGTTATCAATCTTTAGTGCATTTAATGGCTCACTGAAAACAGAGTCGTACTGCTTCCTCAGTAACTCGCTCATTTCTTTGTTGTCATCTGTGAAAGTTCCATCTCCCTTTCGCAGGGGCCCGATACTAGATGTGGTTTTTTATCTTGATTTTGCATAGGAGAAAAAATATTTCGAATTTCTCTCTATTTCACTGATGGCCTTTTGCTCTCTTTGCCTCTCCTGGGTTTTGTATGATTCTTGTAGCTTGAGTTCAATTGTTTCTATTTCTCTACCTAACCTTCTTCGCCGTTCTTGAGATAGGGTGCGACTCTCAAGTTGTTCCGCGATTCGTTTTCTTCGCCTATATAGGGAACGACGTTCCCGTTCCAATCTGCATCTCTTTCTCTTTTTTCTTAGGGGTATGCGGTTTGAACATATTTCTAGTGCTACTGAGCTTATTTTTTCCAGGCACTGGTTCAGGTTTGCATTTCCTAGCTGTTCTACCCAGTTTATTTTTGTGAAGTCCTGGTTTATTTGCTCCCAGTTTATCCGTTTATTATTGAAGTTGAATTTGCTGAAATCTCCTCCACCGGGAATCTGGACTGGTTTTGAAGGTCCATTCCCCATGGTTGTCAGAACTTCAATTAAATTGTGATCTGAGTAACAGGTATTTGTAATCATTATGTTCCCGATCAACTCATCATTATTAGTGAAAATAAGGTCCAGCGTGTTCTCCTTCCTAGTTGGTTCTACTATTTGCTGGTTTAAGGCAAACCTATAGCACATCCGTAGCAGGTCATTTGCATGTGCCTGCTCACTTAGGCTACTTCCTGGTATTCTTTCTGATATTACTGTATTATCCAGGTGCTTCCATTTCAGGTGCCGTAGGTTGAAGTCCCCAAGCAGGATGATGTTCGGAGCTGGATTTGTGACGTTTTCCAAGCAGTGCTCTATTTGCATTAGTTGGTCTTTAAACTGCTGAGGGTTTGCCTCCGGTGACTTATATACAAGGATAACAACTACATTTAGGATCTCTATTTTGACTATCAGCACTTCCACCATATCATTTGAGGTGTTTAGCAGCTCAGTACAGATGAGTGTGTCTTTGATGTAGAGGCTGACCCCACCCTGAAGCCGGTGTTTCCTATCACATCTGAAGAGATTGTATTCTGAGATCCATATTTCACCATCAAGGTAGTCCTGTGTGTGAGTTTCCGTTAGGGCTGCAAACACTACATTTGCCTCATGAAGGAGACCATCTATAAAATGAAGTTTGTTGGATTTGCGTGTTTTTATACCCTGGATGTTGGCAAATATAAATGATGTTATCGTGTTAGTGGAAGTGCTGTATGCTTTAATTGGTGTTAATATCTGAGGCTCTGGTAAGGAGGCCACTGTGTTTGCGTCCTCTCTAGCATTTGACCGAGTTGGTGGTAGAGTCTGGTCATTTTTAGCCATTCTTCTCCTCCTCCTCCTCTTGCTAAAAAATTATCCCGGTTGATGGAGTAGTGGCTGTTTTCATAGTGGTAGTCTGTCGGTTTTATTCGCCTGGTACCTCTTATATGAAAAGCTGGGCATTCAGCATTGAAGCACTCTTTCCTGTCCAAGGAGTTCTTGCTAATTTCTGGGTGAAAGAATTCACAGCTTTTGGTACATTTACCTGTATTGAGGAGGTTTCTGCACTTTCTAGGGTGATCGTGTGTACATGTTCCATTTATTCTTCCCGATTCCCCATGCTTACAGGTAGCCCATCTGTAATACCAACAGATTTTGGGGCCTTGTTTTGTTTGTGTCCCTCTGCCAGGGACCGCACTCTGCTGCGGCGCCCCCGACACTGTGCCCTGCTCCGGTGCCTGTGACACTGTGCCCTGCTCCGGTGCCTGTGACACCGCGCTCTGCTCCGGTGCCTGTGACACCGCGCTCTGCTCCGGTGCCTGTGACACCACGCTCTGCTCCAGGGCCTGTGACACCACGCTCTGCTCCGGGGCCTGTGACACCACGCTCTGCTCCGGGGCCTGTGACACCACGCTCTGCTCCGGGGCCTGTGACACCGCGCTCTGCTCCGGTGCCTGTGACACCGCGCTCTGCTCCGGTGCCTGTGACACCGCGCTCTGCTCCGGTGCCTGTGACACCGCGCACTGCACCGGGGTCCCCGACTCCGTGCCCTGCTCAGGCATCCCCGACTCCGCGCCCTGCTCAGGCATCCCCGACTCCGCGCCCTGCTCAGGCATCCCCGACTCCGTGCCCTGCTCAGGCATCCCCGACTCCGTGCCCTGCTCAGGCATCCCCGACTCCGTGCCCTGCTCAGGCATCCCCGACTCCGTGCCCTGCTCAGGCATCCCCGACTCCGCGCCCTGCTCAGTCGCCGCTGCCACAGAGCTCTGTGCTACAGCTGGTTGTACCTTGGTGTCATGTACAGTTTGTTTGAAGACATTAGAAATTGCTATGCAGGCATTAATTAGTAATTCTCTGTTTTCGGCGGGAGTTTTATCCAGGATTTCCATCAATTTCAAAAAAGTTACATCATCCTTTTTGCAGAGCCAGTACACAGAGTGGTCACTGGGACCATTTCTCCTTGAATTGTTAGTCATGTTGGCACATTTTTTGTGTATGGCTGCTGAACAGAGTTGGCATTGAAAGCTCTGATGGTAATCTACCTTCATGTTGCATTCTATGCACGTTTTTATCAAAGCCATTTTTTGAACACTTCTGTTCAGTGGTGATGGTCTTACAAGGTGGGGTGTTGACCGGTGGGGGAGTTGACCGCGGGTGCTGGCCGTGGGAGCTGGCCGTGGGTGTTGACCGTGGGTGTTTACCAACTTGATATAGGCCTGGAAGAGGCTGTATGAACGGCCAGTGTTGCTACCACGTGTCGCACTCTTAATTTGTTTTGTTCACTTGTTAGATTACATTACTTGCATTTTCCCACTTGTTATCATACAGCGGATGCATCTAGTTTCTGTGTCTGGGCACTAGTTACCTGAGTATGTTACACTATTTGAAAAAATACACACACAAAAGGGTACTGGGGTGGGCCTACCTCCAAATGGCCCTTGTTTACATACACACGACAGACTTATTTTGTGTATAAACTGTTCACTTGATATTAGACTATGTTATCTTAATTTTTGTTATAATAGACACAGGTTTTGCATAGAGAGCTTAGCACTATGGGCACTGATTACTTGATGTTTCAATAGCGAGAGATGTGATTTAATGACGACTTGGCAACTATCGCCTAAGGCCTCCTGGCACCACGAGGGCAGGCCTTGACTACACACGAAGGCAGTGAGTCACATTTTGCAAAAACTCACCTGCAGTTTTCAAAATATCCCAAATATCCCAATTTCGAGGCCTGAGCCATATCTTGGAGCCAAATTCTGGCTCTCTGCACGTATTCGCAGTTGGAAATTCCTACTTTTTATACCCAACATATGCCAAGTACTGAAAGCGGCGTTTGGTCACATTTGTCCCAATCTCCCCTGCATTTTTCAAAATATCCCAAACATCCCAATTTCGAGGCCTGAGCCATATTTTGGAGCCAGATTCTGGCTCTATGCACGTATTTGCAGTTTGAAATTACGACTTTTTTATACCCAACATATGCAAAGTACTGAAAGCGGCGTTTGGTCATATTTGTCCCAAACTCCCCTGCAGTTTTAAAAATATCCCAAACTCCCATGCAGTTTTAAAAATATCCCAAACATCCCAATTTCGAGGCCTGAGCCATATTTTGGAGCCAGATTCTGGCTCTATGCACGTATTTGCAGTTTGAAATTACGACTTTTTTATACCCAACATATGCGTAGTATTGAAAGCGGCGTTTGATCACATTTGTCCCAAACGTCCCTGCAGTTTTCAAAATATCCCAAACATCCCAATTTCGATACCTGAGCCATATTTTGGAGCCAAATTCTGGCTCTATGCACGTATTCGCAGTTTGATATTACGACTTTTTATACCCAACATATGCCAAGTACTGAAAGCGGCGTTTGGTCACATTTTTCCCAATCCCCTATGCAATTTTCAAAATATCCCAAACATCCCAATTTCGAGGCCTTAGCCATATTTTGGAGCCAAATTCTGGCTCTCGGTACGTATTCGCAGTTTGAAATTACGAATTTTTATACGCAACATATGCCAAGTAATGAAAGCGGCAGTGAGTCACATTTTGCACAAACTCCCCTGCAGTTTTCAAAATAACCCAAATATCCCAATTTCGAGGCCTGAGCCATATTTTGGAGCCAAATTCTGGCTCTCTTCACGTATTCGCAGTTTAAAATTACTCATTTTTATACCAAACATATGCCAAGTACTGAAAGCGGCGTTTGGTCACATTTGTCCCAATCTCCCCTGCATTTTTCAAAATATCCCAAACATCCCAATTTCAAGGCCTGAGCCATATTTTGGAGCAAAATTCTGGCTCTCTGGACGTATTCGCAGTTTGAAATTACGACTTTTTTATACCCAACATATGCCAAGTACTGAAAGCGGCGTTTGGTCACATTTGTCCAAATCCCCCCTGTAAATTTCATAATATCTCAAACATCCCAATTTCGAGGCCTTAGCCATATTTTGGAGCCAAATTCTGGCTCTCGGTACGTATTCGCTGTTTGAAATTATGACTTTTTATACCTAACATATGGCAAGTACTGAAGGCGGAAGTGAGTCACATTTTGCACAAACTCCCTTGCATTTTTCAAAATATCCCAAATATCCCAATTTCGAGCCCTGAGCCATATTTTGGAGCCAAATTCTGGCTCTCTGCACGTATTCGCAGTTTGAAATTACGACTTTTTTATACCCAACATATGCAAAGTACTGAAAGCGGCGTTTGGTCATATTTGTCCCAAACTCCCCTGCAGGTTTTAAAAATATCCCGAACATCCCAATTTCGAGGCCTGAGCAATATTTTTGTGCCAGATTCTGGCTCTATGCACGTATTCGCAGTTTGAAATTATGACTTTTTATACACAACATATGAAAAGTACTGAAAGCGGCAGGGAGTCACATTTTGCACAAACTCCCCTGCAGTTTTTAAAATATCACAAACATCCCAATTTCGAGGCCCTTGCCATGTTTTGGAGCCATATTCTGGCTCTCTGCACGTATTCGCAGCTTGAAATTACGACTTTTTTATACCCAACATTTGCGTAGTATTGAAAGCGGCGTTTGGTCACATTTGTCTCAAACCTCCCTGCAGTTTTCAAAATATCCCAAACATCCCAATATCGAGGCCTGTGCCATATTTTGGAGCCAAATTCTGGCTCTCTGCACGTTTTCGCAGTTTGATATTTCGACTTTTTATACCCAACATATGTCAAGTACTGAAAGCGGCAGTGAGTCACATTTTGCACAAACTCCCCTGCAGTTTTCAAAATATCCCAAGCATCCCAATTTCGAGGCCTGAGCTATATTTTGGAGCCAAATTCTGGCTCTTTGCACGTATTCGCAGTTTGAAAATACGACTTTTTATACCCAACATATGCCAAGTACTAAAAGCGGCAGTGTGTCAAATTTTGCACAAACTCCCCTGCAGTTTTCAAAATATCACAAACATTCCCAATTTCGAGGCCTGAGCCATGTTTTGGAGCCAAATTCTAGGTCTCTGCACGTATTCGCAGCTCGAAATTAAACCTTTTTTATACCCAACATATGCATAGTATTGAAAGCGGCGTTTGGTCACATTTGTCCCAAACCTCCCTGCACTTTTCAAAATATCCCAAACATCCCAATATCGAGGCCTGTGCCATATTTTGGAGCCAAATTCTGGCTCTCTGCACGTTTTCGCAGTTTGATATTTCGACTTTTTATACCCAACATATGCCAAGTACTGAAAGCGGCAGTGAGTCACATTTTGCACAAACTCCCCTGCAGATTTCAAAATATCCCAAACATCTCATTTTCGAGGCCTGAGCAATATTTTGGAGCCAAATTCTGGCTCTCTGCACGTATTCGCAGTTTGAAAATACGACTTTTTATACCCAACATATGCCAAGTACTAAAAGCGGCAGTGTGTCAAATTTTGCACAAACTCCCCTGCAGTTTTCAAAATATCACAAACATTACAAATTTCGAGGCCTGAGCCATGTTTTGGAGCCAAATTCTAGGTCTCTGCACGTATTCGCAGCTTGAAATTACACCTTTTTTATACCCAACATATGCATAGTATTGAAAGCGGCGTTTGGTCACATTTGTCCCAAACCTCCCTGCACTTTTCAAAATATCCCAAAAATCCCAATATCGAGGCCTGTGCCATATTTTGGAGCCAAATTCTGGCTCTCTGCACGTATTCGCAGTTTGAAATTACAACTTTTTATACCCAACATATGCAAAGTACTGAAAGCGGCAGTGAGTCACATTTTGCACAAACTCCCCTGCAGTTTTCAAAATATTCCAAATGTCCCAATTTCGATACCTGAGCCATATTTGGGAGCCAAATTCTGGCTCTCTGCACGTATTTGCAGTTTGAATTTACGACTTTTTTATACCCAACATATGCGTAGTATTGAAAGCGGCGTTTGGTCACATTTGTCCCAAATGTCCTTGCAGTTTTCAAAATATCTAAAACATCCCAATTTCGAGGCCTGAGCCATATTTTGGAGTCAAATTCTGGCTCTCTGCACGTATTCGCAGTTTGATATTACGACTTTTTATACCCAACATATGCCAAGTACTGAAAGCGGTGTTTGGTCACATTTGTCCCAATCCCCAATGCAATTTTCAAAATATCCCAAACATCCCAATTTCGAGGCCTGAGCCATATTTTGGAGCCAAATTCTGGCTCTCTGCACGTATTCGCAGTTTGAAATTACTACTTTTTATACCCAACAAATGCCAAGTACTGAAAGCGGCGTTTGGTCACATTTGTCCCAATCTCCCTAGTATTTTTCAAAATATCCCAAACATCCCAATTTCGAGGCCTTAGCCATATTTTGGAGCCAAATTCTGGCTCTCGGTACGTATTCGCTGTTTGAAATTACGACTTTTTATACCCAACATATGGCAAGTACTGAAGGCGGCAGTGAGTCACATTTTGCACAAACTCCCCTGCAGTTTTCAAAATATCCGAAATATCCCAATTTCGAGCCCTGAGCCATATTTTGGAGCCAAATTCTGGCTCTCTGCACGTATTCGCAGTTTGATATTACGACTTTTTATACCCAACGTATGAAAAAGTACTGAAAGCGGCGTTTGGTCACATTTGTCCCAATCCCCTATGCAATTTTCAAAATATCCCAAACATTCCAGTTTCGATTCCTTAACCATATTTTGGAGCCAAATTCTGGCTCTCGGTACGTATTCGCAGTTTGAAATTACGACTTTTTATACCCAACATATGCCAAGTACTGAAAGCGGCAGTGAGTCACATTTTGCACAAACACCCCTGCAGTTTTCAAAAATCCCAAATATCCCAATTTCGAGGCCTGAGCCATATTTTGGAGCCAAATTCTGGCTCTCTGCACGTATTCGCAGTTTAAAATTACCACTTTTTATACCCAACATATGCCAAGTACTGAAAGCGGCGTTTGGTCACATTTGTCCAAATCTCCCCTGCATTTTTCAAAATATCCCAAACATCTCAATTTCAAGGCCTGAGCCATATTTTGGAGCAAAATTCTGGCTCTCTGGATGTTTTTGCAGTTTGAAATTACGATTTTTTTATACCCAACATATGCCAAGTACTGAAAGCGGCGTTTGGTCACATTTGTCCCAATCCCACCTGCAAATTTCATAATATCCCAAACATCCACATTTCGAGGCCTTAGCCATATTTTGGAGCCAAATTCTAGCTCTCGTTACGTATTCGCTGTTTGAAATTACGACTTATTATACCCAACATATGGAAATGTACTGAAGGCAGCAGTGAGTCACATTTTGCACAAACTTCCTGCAGTTTTCAAAATATCCCAAATATCCCAATTTCGAGGCCTGAGCCATATTTTGGAGCCAAATTCTGGCTCTCTGCACGTATTCGCAGTTTGAAATTACGACTTTTTTATACCCAACATATGTGAAGTACTGAAAACGGCGTTTGGTCATAATTGTCCCAAACTCCCCTGCAGTTTTAAAAATATCCCAAACATCAAAATTTCGAGGCCTGAGCCATATTTTGGAGCCAGATTCTGGCTCTATGCACGTATTTGCAGTTTGAAATTACGACTTTTTATACCCAACATATGCCAAGTACCGAAAGCGGCAGTGAGTCACATTTTGCACAAACTCCCCTGCAGCTTTCAAAATATCCCAAATATCCCAATTTCGAGGCCTGAGCCATATTTTGGAGCCAAATTCTGGCTCTCTGCACGTATTTGCAGTTTGAAATTACGACTTATTTATACCCAACATATGCGTAGTATTTAAAGCGGCGTTTGGTCACATTTGTCTCAAACCTCCCTGCAGTTTTAAAAATATCCCAAACATCCCAATATCGAGGCCTGAGCCATATTATGGAGACAAATTCTGGCTCTTTGCACGTATTCGCAGTTTGATATTACGACTTTTTATACCAACATATGCCAAGTACTGAAAGCGGCAGTGAGTCACATTTTGCACAAACTCCCCTGCAGTTTTCATAATATCCCAAACATCCCAATTTCGAGGCCTGAGCCATATTTTGGAGCCAGATTCTAGCTCTATGCACGTATTCGCAGTTTGAAATTAGGACTTTTTATACACAACATATTCCAAGTACTAAAAGCGGCAGTGTGTCAAATTTTGCACAAACTCCCCTGCAGTTTTCAAAATATCCCAAACATCCCAATATCGAGGCCTGAGCCATATTATGGAGCCAAATTCTATCTCTTTGCACGTATTCGCAGTTTGATATTACGACTTTTTATACCAACATATGCCAAGTACTGGAAGCGGCAGTGAGTCACATTTTGCACAAACTCTCCTGCAGTTTTCAAAATATCCCAAGCATCCCAATTTCGAGGCCTGAGCTATATTTTGGAGCCAAATTCTGGCTCTTTGCACGAATTCGCAGTTTAAAAATACCACTTTTTATACCCAACATATGCCAAGTACTGAAAGCGGCGTTTGGTCACATTTGTCCAAATCTCCCCTGCATTTTTCAAAATATCCCAAACATCTCAATTTCAAGGCCTGAGCCAAATTTTGGAGCAAAATTCTGGCTCTCTGGATGTTTTCGCAGTTTGAAATTATGATTTTTTTATACCCAACATATGCCAAGTACTGAAAGCGGCGTTTGGTCACATTTGTCCCAATCCCACCTGCAAATTTCATAATATCCCAAACATCCACATTTCGAGGCCTTAGCCATATTTTGGAGCCAAATTCTGGCTCTCGTTACCTATTCGCTGTTTGAAATTACGACTTATTATACCCAACATATGGAAATGTACTGAAGGCAGCAGTGAGTCACATTTTGCCCAAACTTCCTGCAGTTTTCAAAATATCCCAAATATCCCAATTTCGAGGCCTGAGCCATATTTTGGAGCCAAATTCTGGCTCTCTGCACGTATTCGCTGTTTGAAATTACGACTTTTTTATACCCAACATATGTGAAGTACTGAAAACGGCGTTTGGTCATATTTGTCCCAAACTCCCCTGCAGTTTTAAAAATATCCCAAACATCAAAATTTCGAGGCCTGAGCCATATTTTGGAGCCAGATTCTGGCTCTATGCACGTATTTGCAGTTTGAAATTACGACTTTTTATACCCAACATATGCCAAGTACCGAAAGCGGCAGTGAGTCACATTTTGCACAAACTCTCCTGCAGTTTTCAAAATATCCCAAGCATCCCAATTTCGAGGCCTGAGCTATATTTTGGAGCCAAATTCTGGCTCTTTGCACGAATTCGCAGTTTAAAAATACGACTTTTTATACCCAACATATGCCAAGTACTAAAAGCGGCAGTGTGTCAAATTTTGCACAAACTCCCCTGCAGTTTTCAAAATATCCCAAACATCCCAATATCGAGGCCTGAGCCATATTTTGGAGTCAAATTCTGTCTCTTTGCACGTATTCGCAGTTTGATATTACGACTTTTTATACCAACGTATGCCAAGTACTGAAAGCGGCAGTGAGTCACATTTTGCTCAAACTTCCCTGCATTTTTCAAAATATCCCAAACATCTCAATTTCGAGGCCGGTGCCATATTTTGGAGCCAAATTCTGGCTCTTTGCACGTATTCGCAGTTTTAAATTACGACTTCTTATACCCAACATATGCGAAGTACTAAAAGCGGCGTTTGGTCACATTTGTCCCAAACCTCCCTGCAGTTTTCATAATATCCCAAACATCCCAATTTCGAGGCCTGAGCCATATTTTGTAGCCAGATTCTGGCTCTATGCACGTATTCGCAGTTTGAAATTACGAATTTTTTTACACAACATATTCCAAGTACTGAAAACGGCAGTGAGTCACATTTTGAACAAACTCCCCTGCAGTTTTCAAAATATCCCAAGCATCCCAATTTCGAGGCCTGAGATATATTTTGGAGCAAAATCCTGACTCTTTGCACGTATTCGCAGTTTGAAAATACGACTTTTTATACCCAACATATGCCAAGTACTGAAAGCAGCGTTTGGTCATATTTGTCAAAACTCCCCTGCAGTTTTAAAAATATCCCAAACATCCCAATTTCGAGGCCTGAGCCATATTTTTGAGCCAGATTCTGGCTCTATGCACGAATTGGCAGTTTGAAATTACGACTTTTTATACGCAACATATGCCAAGCACTGAAAGCGGCAGTGAGTCACATTTTGGACAAACTCCCCTGCAGTTTTCAAAATATCCCAAATATCCCAATTTCGAGGCCTGACCCATATTTCGGAGCAAAATTCTGGCTCTCTGTACGTATTTGCAGTTTGAAATTACGACTTTTTTATACCCAAAATATGCGTAGTATTGAAAGCGGCGTTTGGTCACAATTGTCCCAATCCCCTATGCAATTTTCAAAATATCCCAAACATCCCAATTTCGAGGCCTGAGCCATATTTTGGAGCCAAATTCAGGCTCTCTGCACGTATTCGCAGTTTGAAATTACTACTTTTTATACCCAACAAATGCCAAGTACTGAAAGCGGCGTTTGGTCACATTTATCCCAATCTCCCCAGTATTTTTCAAAATATCCCAAACATCCCAATTTCGAGGCCTTAGCCATATTTTGGAGCCAAATTCTGGCTCTCGGTACGTATTCGCTGTTTGAAATTACGACTTTTTATACCCAACATATGGCAAGTACTGAAGGCGGCAGTGAGTCACATTTTGCACAAACTCCCGTGCAGTTTTCAAAATATCCGAAATATCCCAATTTCGAGCCCTGAGCCATATTTTGGAGCCAAATTCTGGCTCTCTGCACGTATTCGCAGTTTGATATTACGACTTTTTATACCCAACGTATGAAAAAGTACTTAAAGCGGCGTTTGGTCACATTTGTCCCAATCCCCTATGCAATTTTCAAAAATATCCCAAACATCCCAGTTTCGATTTCTTAACCATATTTTGGAGCCAAATTCTGGCTCTCGGTACGTATTCGCAGTTTAAAATTACCACTTTTTATACCCAACATATGCCAAGTACTGAAAGCGGCGTTTGGTCACATTTGTCCAAATCTCCCCTGCATTTTTCAAAATATCCCAAACATCTCAATTTCAAGGCCTGAGCCATATTTTGGAGCAAAATTCTGGCTCTCTGGATGTTTTCGCAGTTTGAAATTATGATTTTTTTATACCCAACATATGCCAAGTACTGAAAGCGGCGTTTGGTCACATTTGTCCCAATCCCACCTGCAAATTTCATAATATCCCAAACATCCACATTTCGAGGCCTTAGCCATATTTTGGAGCCAAATTCTGGCTCTCGTTACCTATTCGCTGTTTGAAATTACGACTTATTATACCCAACATATGGAAATGTACTGAAGGCAGCAGTGAGTCACATTTTGCACAAACTTCCTGCAGTTTTCAAAATATCCCAAATATCCCAATTTCGAGGCCTGAGCCATATTTTGGAGCCAAATTCTGGCTCTCTGCACGTATTCGCAGTTTGAAATTACGACTTTTTTATACCCAACATATGTGAAGTACTGAAAACGGCGTTTGGTCATATTTGTCCCAAACTCCCCTGCAGTTTTAAAAATATCCCAAACATCAAAATTTCGAGGCCTGAGCCATATTTTGGAGCCAGATTCTGGCTCTATGCACGTATTTGCAGTTTGAAATTACGACTTTTTATACCCAACATATGCCAAGTACCGAAAGCGGCAGTGAGTCACATTTTGCACAAACTCCCCTGCAGCTTTCAAAATATCCCAAATATCCCAATTTCGAGGCCTGAGCCATATTTTGGAGCCAAATTCTGGCTCTCTGCACGTATTTGAAGTTTGAAATTACGACTTATTTATACCCAACATATGCGTAGTATTTAAAGCGGCGTTTGGTCACATTTGTCTCAAACCTCCCTGCAGTTTTAAAAATATCCCAAACATCCCAATATCGAGGCCTGAGCCATATTATGGAGACAAATTCTGGCTCTTTGCACGTATTCGCAGTTTGATATTTCGACTTTTTATACCAACATATGCCAAGTACTGAAAGCGGCAGTGAGTCACATTTTGCACAAACTCCCCTGCAGTTTTCATAATATCCCAAACATCCCAATTTCGAGGCCTGAGCCATATTTTGGAGCCAGATTCTAGCTCTATGCACGTATTCGCAGTTTGAAATTAGGACTTTTTATACACAACATATTCCAAGTACTAAAAGCGGCAGTGTGTCAAATTTTGCACAAACTCCCCTGCAGTTTTCAAAATATCCCAAACATCCCAATATCGAGGCCTGAGCCATATTATGGAGCCAAATTCTGGCTCTTTGCACGTATTCGCAGTTTGATATTACGACTTTTTATACCAACATCTGCCAAGTACTGAAAGCGGCAGTGAGTCACATTTTGCACAAACTCTCCTGCAGTTTTCAAAATATCCCAAGCATCCCAATTTCGAGGCCTGAGCTATATTTTGGAGCCAAATTCTGGCTCTTTGCACGAATTCGCAGTTTAAAAATACGACTTTTTATACCCAACATATGCCAAGTACTAAAAGCGGCAGTGTGTCAAATTTTGCACAAACTCCCCTGCAGTTTTCAAAATATCCCAAACATCCCAATATCGAGGCCTGAGCCATATTTTGGAGTCAAATTCTGGCTCTTTGCACGTATTCGCAGTTTGATATTACGACTTTTTATACCAACGTATGCCAAGTACTGAAAGCGGCAGTGAGTCACATTTTGCTCAAACTTCCCTGCATTTTTCAAAATATCCCAAACATCTCAATTTCGAGGCCTGTGCCATATTTTGGAGCCAAATTCTGGCTCTTTGCACGTATTCGCAGTTTGAAATTACGACTTCTTATACCCAACATATGCGAAGTACTAAAAGCGGCGTTTGGTCACATTTGTCCCAAACCTCCCTGCAGTTTTCATAATATCCCAAACATCCCAATTTCGAGGCCTGAGCCATATTTTGGAGCCAGATTCTGGCTCTATGCACGTATTCGCAGTTAGAAATTACGAATTTTTTTACACAACATATTCCAAGTACTGAAAACGGCAGTGAGGCACATTTTGAACAAACTCCCCTGCAGTTTTCAAAATATCCCAAGCATCCCAATTTCGAGGCCTGAGATATATTTTGGAGCAAAATCCTGACTCTTTGCACGTATTCGCAGTTTGAAAATACGACTTTTTATACCCAACATATGCCAAGTACTGAAAGCAGCGTTTGGTCATATTTGTCCCAAACTCCCCTGCAGTTTTAAAAATATCCCAAACATCCCAATTTCGAGGCCTGAGCCATATTTTTGAGCCAGATTCTGGCTCTATGCACGTATTCGCAGTTTGAAATTACGAATTTTTTTACACAACATATTCCAAGTACTGAAAGCGGCAGTGAGTCACATTTTGGACAAACTCCCCTGCAGTTTTCAAAATATCCCAAATATCCCAATTTCGAGGCCTGACCTATATTTCGGAGCAAAATTCTGGCTCTCTGTACGTATTTGCAGTTTGAAATTACGACTTTTTTATACCCAAAATATGCGTAGTATTGAAAGCGGCGATTGGTCACAATTGTCCCAATCTCCTATGCAATTTTCAAAATATCCCAAACATCCCAATTTCGAGGCCTTAGCAATATTTTGGAGCCAAATTCTGGCTCTCGGTACGTATTCGCAGTTTGAAATTACGACTTTTTATACCCAACATATGCCAAGTACTGAAAGCGGCGTTTGGTCACATTTGTCCCAATCTCCCCAGTATTTTTCAAAATATCCCAAACATCCCAATTTCGAGGCCTTAGCCATGTTTTGGAGCCAAATTCTGGCTCTCGGTACGTATTCGCTGTTTGAAATTACGACTTTTTATACCCAACATATGGCAAGTACTGAAGGCGGCAGTGAGTCACATTTTGCACAAACTCCCCTGCAGTTTTCAAAATATCCGAAATATCCCAATTTCGAGCCCTGAGCCATATTTTGGAGCCAAATTCTGGCTCTCTGAACGTATTCGCTGTTTGAAATTACGACTTGTTTATACCCAACATATGCCTAGTAATAAAAGCGGCGTTTGGTCACATTTGTCCCAAACCTCCCTGCAGTTTTCAAAATATCCGAAACATCCCAATTTCGAGGCCTGAGCCATATTTTGGAGCCAAATTCTGGCTCTATGCACGTATTCGCAGTTTAAAATTACGACTTTTTATACCCAACAAATGCCAAGTCCTGATTGCGGCAGAGAGTCACATTTTGCAGAAACTCCCCTGCAGTTTTGGAAATATCCCAATTTCGAGGCCTGACCCATATTTTGGAGCCAAATTCTGGCTCTCTGCACGTATTCGCAGTTTGAAATTGCAACTTGTGTATACCCAACATGTGCCAAGTACTGAAAGACGCGTTTGGTCACATTTGTCCCAAACCCCCCTGCAGATTTCAAAATATCCGAAACATTCCAATTTCGAGGCCTGAGCCATATTTTAGTGGCCAAATTCTGTCTCTGTGCACGTATTTGCTGTTTGAAATTACGACTTTTTTATACCCAACATGTATCAAGTACTGAAAGTGGCATTTGGTCACATTTGTCTCAATCCCCCATGCCGTTTTCAAAATATCCCAAACATCCCAATTTCGAGGCCTGAGCCATATTTTGGAGCCAAATTCTGGCTCTATGCACGTATTCGTAGTTTAAAATTACGACTTTTTATACCCAACATAGGCCAAGTCATGATAGCGGCAGTGAGTCACATTTTGCACAAACTCCACTGCAGTTTTCAAAATATCCGAAACATCCCAATTTCGAGGCCTGAGCCATATTTTGGAGCCAAATTCTGGCTCTCTGAACGTATTCGCTGTTTGAAATTACGACTTTTTTATACACAACATATGCCAAGTACTGAAAGCGGCGTTTGGTCATATTTGTCCCAAACCCCCCAGCAGTTTTCAAAATATCCCAAACATCCCAATTTCGAGGCGTGAGCCATATTTTGGAGCCAAATTCTGGCTCTATGCACGTATTCGCAGTTTAAAATTACGACTTTTTATACCCAACATAGGCCAAGTCATGATAGTGGCAGTGAGTCACATTTTGCACAAACTCCACTGCAGTTTTCAAAATATCCGAAACATCCCAATTTCGAGGCCTGAGCCATATTTTGGAGCCAAATTCTGGCTCTATGCACGTATTCGCAGTTTAAAATTACTACTTTTTATACCCAACAAATGCCAAGTCCTGATTGCGGCAGAGAGTCACATTTTGCAGAAATTCCCCTGCAGTTTTCGAAATATCCCAAATATCCCAATTTCGAGGCCTGACCCATATTTTGGAGCCAAATTCTAGCTCTCTGAACGTATTCGCTGTTTGAAATTACGACTTGTTTATACCCAACATATGCCAAGTAATAAAAGCGGCGTTTGGTCACATTTGTCCCAAACCTCCCTGCAGTTTTCAAAATATCCCAAACATCCCAATTTCGAGGCCTGAGCCATATTTTGGAGCCAAATTCTGGCTCTCTGCACGTATTCGCAGTTTGAAATTGCGACTTGTGTATACCCAACATATGCCAAGTACTGAAAGACGCGTTTGGTCACATTTGTCCCAAACCCCCCTTCAGATTTCAAAATATCCCAAACATCCCAATTTCGAGGCCTGAGCCATATTTTAGTTGCCAAATTCTGTCTCTGTGCACGTATTTGCTGTTTGAAATTACGACTTTTTTATACCCAACATGTACCAAGTACTGAAAGCGGCATTTGGTCACAGTTGTCTCAATCCGCTATGAAGTTTTCTAAATATCCCAAACATCCCAATTTCGAGGCCTGAGCCATATTTTGGAGCAAAATTCTGGCTCTCTGCACGTATTCGCAATTTGAAATTACGATTTTTTATACCCAACATATGCCAAGTACTGAAAGCGGCAGTGAGTCACATTTTGCCCAAACGCCCCTGCAGTTTTCAAAATATCCAAAATATCCCAATTTCGAGTCCTGAGCCATATTTTGGAGCCAAATTCTGGATCTCTGCACGTATTCGCAGTTTGAAATTACGACTTTTTACACCCAACATATGCCAAGTACTGAAAGCGGCAGTGAGTCACATTTTGCCCAAACACCCCTGCAGTTTTCAAAATATCCCAAATATCCCAATTTCGAGGCCTGAGCTATATATTGGAGCCGAATTCTGGCTCTCTGCACGTATTCGCAGTCTGAAATTACGACTTTTTATACCCAACATATGCCAAGTACTGAAAGCGGCGTTTGGTCACATTTGTCCAAAACCTCCCTCCAGCTTTCAAAATATCCCAAATATCCCAATTTCGAGGCCTGAGCTATATATTGGAGCCGAATTCTGGCTCTCTGCACGTATTCGCAGTCTGAAATTACGACATTTTATACAAAACATATCCCTAGTACTGAAAGCGGCGTTAGGTCATATTTGTCCCAAACCCCCCAGCAGTTTTCAAAATATCCCAAACATCCCAATTTCGAGGCCTGAGCCATATTTTGGAGCCAAATTCTGGCTCTCTGAACGTATTCGCTGTTTGAAATTACGACTTTTTTATACCCAACATATGCCAAGTAATAAAAGCGGCGTTTGGTCACATTTGTTCCAAACCTCCTTGCAGTTTTCAAAATATGCCAAACATCCCAATTTCGAGGCCTGAGCCATATTTTGAAGCCAAATTCTGACTCTCTGCACGTATTCGCAATTTGAAATTGCGACTTGTTTATACCCAACATATGCCAAGGACTGAAAGACGCGTTTGGTCACATTTGTCCCAAACCCCCCTGCAGATTTCAAAATATCCCAAACATCCCAATTTTGAGGCCTGAGCCATATTTTGCGCCAAATTCTGGCTCTGTGCACGTTTTCGCTGTTTGAAATTACGACTTTTTTATACCCAACATGTACCAAGTACTGAAAGCGGCATTTGGTCACAGTTGTCTCAATCCCCTATGAAGTTTTCAAAATATCCCAAACGCCCCTGCAGTTTTCAAAATATCCAAAATACCCCAATTTCGAGGCCTGAGCCATATTTTGGAGCCAAATTCTGGATCTCTGCACGTATTCGCAGTTTGAAATTACGACTTTTTACACCCAACATATGCCAAGTACTGAAAGTGGCAGTGAGTCACATTTTGCCCAAACTCCCCTGCAGTTTTCAAAATATCCCAAATATCCCAATTTCGAGGCCTGAGCTATATATTGGAGCCGAATTCTGGCTCTCTGCACGTATTCGCAGTTTGAAATTACGACTTTTTATACCCAACATATGCCAAGTACTGAAAGCGGCGTTTGGTCACATTTGTCCCAAACCTCCCTCCAGTTTTCAAAATATCCCAAATATCCCAATTTCGAGGCCTGAGCCATATTTTGGAGCCAAATTCTGGCTCTCTGCACGTATTCGCAGTATGAATTTACGACTTTTTTATACCCAACATATGTCAAGTACTGAAAGCGGCAGAGTCACATTTTGCACAAACTCAACTGCAGTTTTCAAAATATCCCAAACATCCCAATTTCGAGGCCTGAGCCATATTATGGAGCCAAATTCTGGCTCTCTGCACGTATTCGCAGTTTGAAATATCGACTTTTTTATACCCAAGATATGCGAAGTACTGAAAGCGCCGTTTGGTCACATTTGTCCCAAACCCCCCTGCAGTTTTCAAAATATCCCAAACATCCTAATTTCGAGGCCTGAGCCATATTTTGGAGCCAAATTCTGGCTCTCTGCACGTATTCGCAGTTTGAAATTACGACTTTTTATACCCAACATATGCCAAGTACTGAAAGCGGCGTTTGGTCACATTTGTCCCAAACCCCCTGCAGTTTTCGAAATATCCCAAACATCTTAATTTCGAGGCCTGAGCTATATTTTGGAGCCAAATTCTGGCTCTCTGCACGTATTCGCAGCTTGAAATTACGATTTTTTACACCCAACAAATGCCAAGTACCGAAAGCGGCGTTTGGGCAAAATTGTCTCAATCCTTCCTGCATTTTTCAAAATATCTCAAATATCCAAATTTCGAGGCCTGGGCCATATTTTGGAGCCAAATTCTGGCTCTCTGCACGTATTCGCAGTTTGAAATTACGATTTTTTATTCCCAACATATGCCAAGTACTGAAAGTGGCAGTGAGTCACATTTTGAACAAACTCCCCTGAAGTTTTCAAAATATCCCAAATATCCCAATTTGGAGGCCTGAACCATATTTTGGAGCCAAGTTCTGGCTCTCTGCACCTATTCGCAGTTTGAAATTACGAATTTTTATACTCAACATATGCCAAGTACTGAAAGCAGCGTTTGGTCACATTTGTCCCAAACCTCCCTGCAGTTTTCAAAATATCCCAAACATCCCAATTTCGAGGCCTTAGCCATATTTTAGAGCCAAATTCTGGTTCTCTGCACGTATTCGCAGTTTAAAATTACGACTTTATATACCCAACATATGCCAAGTACTGAAAGCGGCATTTGGTCACATTTGTCCCAAACCTCCCTGCAGTTTTCAAAATATCCTAAACATCCCAATTTCGAGGCCTGAGCCATATTTTGGAACCAAATTCTGGCTCTCTGCACGTATTCGCAGTTTGAAATTACGATTTTTTATACCCAACATATGCCAAGTACTGAAAGCGGCAGTGAGTCACATTTTGCCCAAACGCCCCTGCAGTTTTCAAAATATCCCAAACATCCCAATTTCGAGGCCTGAGCCATATTTTGGAGCCAAATTCTGGCTCTCTGCACGTATTCGCAGTTTGAAATTACGAATTTTTGCACCCATCATATGCCAAGTACTGAAAGCAGCAGTGAGTCACATTTTGCACAAACTCCCCTGCAGTTTTCAAAATATCCTAAATATCCCAATTTCGAGGCCTGAGCTATATTTTGGAGCCAAATTCTGGCTCTCTGCTCGTATTCGCAGTTGGAAATTACGACTTTTTATACCCAATATATGCCAAGTACTAAAAGAGGCGTTTGGTCACATTTGTCCCAAACCTCCCTGCAGTTTTCAAAATATCACAAATATCCCAATTTCTAGGCCTGAGCCATATTTTGGAGCCAAATTCTGGTTCTCTGCACGTATTCACAGATTGAAATTACGACTTTTTATACCCAAAATATGCGAAGTACTGAGAGCAGCGTTTGGTCACATTTGTCCCAATCTCCCCTGCAGTTCTCAAATATATCCCAAACATCCCAATTTCGAAGCCTGAGCCATATTTTGGAACAAAATTCTGGCTCTCTGCACGTATTCGCAGTTTGGAATTACGACTTTTATACCCAACATATGCCAAGTACTGAAAGCGGCGTTTGGTCATATTTGTCCCAAACTCCCCTGCAGTTTTCAAAATATCCGAAACATCCCAATTTTGAGGCCTGAGCCATATTTTGGAGCCAAATTCTGGCTCTCTGCACGTATTCGCAGTATGAAATTGAATCTTTTTTATACCCAACATATGCCAAGTACTGAAAGCGGCGTTTGGTCATTTTTGTCCCAAATTCCCCTGCAGTTTTCAAAATATCCCAAACATCCCAATTTCGAGGCCTGAGCCATATTTTGGAGCCAAATTCTGGCTCTATGCACGTATTCGCAGTTTGAAATTACGATTTTTTATACCCAACAAATGCCAAGTACCGAAAGCGGTGTTTGGTCAAAATTGTCTCAATCCTTCCTGCATTTTTCAAAATATCTCAAACATCAAAATTTCGTGGCCTGGGCCATATTTTGGAGCCAAATTCTGGCTCTCTGCACGTATTCGCTGTTTGAAATTACGATTTTTTATTCCCAACATAGGCCAAGTAATGAAAGTGGCAGTGAGTCACATTTTGAACAAACTCCCCTGAAGTTTTCAAAATATCCCAAATATCCCAATTTCGAGGCCTGAGCCATATTTTGGAGCCAAATTCTGGCTCTCTGCACGTATTCGCAGTTTGAAATTACGACTTTTTTATAACCAACATATGCGAAGTACTGAAAGCGGCGTTTGGTCACATTTGTCCCAAACCACCCTGCTGTTTTAAAAATATCCCAAACATCCCAATATCGAGGCCTGAGCCATATTTTGGAGCCAAATTCTTGCTCTCTGCACGTATTCGCAATTTGAAATTACGTCTTTATATACCAAACATATGCCAAGTACTGAAAGCGGCTTTTGGTCACATTTGTCCCAAACCCCCCTGCAGTTTTCAAAATATCCTAAACATCCCAATTTCGAGGCCTGAGCCATATTTTGGAGCCAAATTCTGGCTCTATGCACGTATTCGCAGTTTAAAATTACGACTTTTTATACCCAACAAATGCCAAGTCCTGATTGCGGCAGAGAGTCACATTTTGCAGAAACTCCCCTGCAGTTTTGGAAATATCCCAATTTCGAGGCCTGACCCATATTTTGGAGCCAAATTCTGGCTCTCTGAACGTATTCGCTGTTTGAAATTACGACTTGTTTATACCCAACATATGCCTAGTAATAAAAGCGGCGTTTGGTCACATTTGTCCCAAACCTCCCTGCAGTTTTCAAAATATCCCAAACATCCCAATTTCGAGGCCTGAGCCATATTTTGGAGCCAAATTCTGGCTCTCTGCACGTATTCGCAGTTTGAAATTGCAACTTGTGTATACCCAACATGTGCCAAGTACTGAAAGACGCGTTTGGTCACATTTGTCCCAAACCCCCCTGCAGATTTCAAAATATCCGAAACATTCCAATTTCGAGGCCTGAGCCATATTTTAGTGGCCAAATTCTGTCTCTGTGCACGTATTTGCTGTTTGAAATTACGACTTTTTTATACCCAACATGTATCAAGTACTGAAAGTGGCATTTGGTCACATTTGTCTCAATCCCCCATGCAGTTTTCAAAATATCCCAAACATCCCAATTTCGAGGCCTGAGCCATATTTTGGAGCCAAATTCTGGCTCTATGCACGTATTCGTAGTTTAAAATTACGACTTTTTATACCCAACATAGGCCAAGTCATGATAGCGGCAGTGAGTCACATTTTGCACAAACTCCACTGCAGTTTTCAAAATATCCGAAACATCCCAATTTCGAGGCCTGAACCATATTTTGGAGCCAAATTCTGGCTCTCTGAACGTATTCGCTGTTTGAAATTACGACTTTTTATACACAACATATGCCAAGTACTGAAAGCGGCGTTTGGTCATATTTGTCCCAAACCCCCCAGCAGTTTTCAAAATATCCCAAACATCCCAATTTCGAGGCGTGAGCCATATTTTGGAGCCAAATTCTGGCTCTATGCACGTATTCGCAGTTTAAATTACGACTTTTTATACCCAACATAGGCCAAGTCATGATAGTGGCAGTGAGTCACATTTTGCACAAACTCCACTGCAGTTTTCAAAATATCCGAAACATCCCAATTTCGAGGCCTGAGCCATATTTTGGAGCCAAATTCCGGCTCTATGCACGTATTCGCAGTTTAAAATTACTACTTTTTATACCCAACAAATGCCAAGTCCTGATTGCGGCAGAGAGTCACATTTTGCAGAAATTCCCCTGCAGTTTTCGAAATATCCCAAATATCCCAATTTCGAGGCCTGACCCATATTTTGGAGCCAATTCTAGCTCTCTGAACGTATTCGCTGTTTGAAATTACGACTTGTTTATACCCAACATATGCCAAGTAATAAAAGCGGCGTTTGGTCACATTTGTCCCAAACCTCCCTGCAGTTTTCAAAATATCCCAAACATCCCAATTTCGAGGCCTGAGCCATATTTTGGAGCCAAATTCTGGCTCTCTGCACGTATTCGCAGTTTGAAATTGCGACTTGTGTATACCCAACATATGCCAAGTACTGAAAGACGCGTTTGGTCACATTTGTCCCAAACCCCCCTTCAGATTTCAAAATATCCCAAACATCCCAATTTCGAGGCCTGAGCCATATTTTAGTTGCCAAATTCTGTCTCTGTGCACGTATTTGCTGTTTGAAATTACGACTTTTTTATACCCAACATGTACCAAGTACTGAAAGCGGCATTTGGTCACAGTTGTCTCAATCCGCTATGAAGTTTTCTAAATATCCCAAACATCCCAATTTCGAGGCCTGAGCCATATTTTGGAGCCAAATTCTGGCTCTCTGCACGTATTCGCAATTTGAAATTACGATTTTTTATACCCAACATATGCCAAGTACTGAAAGCGCAGTGAGTCACATTTTGCCCAAACTCCCCTGCAGTTTTCAAAATATCCCAAATATCCCAATTTCAAGGCCTGAGCTATATATTGGAGCCGA
This sequence comes from Procambarus clarkii, assembly GCF_040958095.1. Taxonomy (NCBI): domain Eukaryota; kingdom Metazoa; phylum Arthropoda; class Malacostraca; order Decapoda; family Cambaridae; genus Procambarus; species Procambarus clarkii. The sequence goes on from NC_091231.1 coordinate 185,626, forward strand.
ATTCTGGCTCTCTGCACGTATTCGCAGTCTGAAATTACGACTTTTTATACCCAACATATGCCAAGTACTGAAAGCGGCGTTTGGTCACATTTGTCCAAAACCTCCCTCCAGTTTTCAAAATATCCCAAATATCCCAATTTCGAAGCCTGAGCTATATATTGGAGCCGAATTCTGGCTCTCTGCACGTATTCGCAGTCTGAAATTACGACATTTTATACAAAACATATCCCTAGTACTGAAAGCGGCGTTAGGTTCATATTTGTCCCCAAACCCCCCAGCAGTTTTCAAAATATCCCAAACATCCCAATTTCGAGGCCTGAGCCATATTTTGGAGCCAAATTCTGGCTCTCTGAACGTATTCGCTGTTTGAAATTACGACTTTTTTATACCCAACATATGCCAAGTAATAAAAGCGGCGTTTGGTCACATTTGTTCCAAACCTCCTTGCAGTTTTCAAAATATGCCAAACATCCCAATTTCGAGGCCTGTGCCATATTTTGAAGCCAAATTCTGACTCTCTGCACGTATTCGCAATTTGAAATTGCGACTTGTTTATACCCAACATATGCCAAGGACTGAAAGACGCGTTTGGTCACATTTGTCCCAAACCCCCCTGCAGATTTCAAAATTATCCCAAACATCCCAATTTTGAGGCCTGAGCCATATTTTGCGCCAAATTCTGGCTCTGTGCACGTTTCCGCTGTTTGAAATTACGACTTTTTTATACCCAACATGTACCAAGTACTGAAAGCGGCATTTGGTCACAGTTGTCTCAATCCCCTATGAAGTTTTCAAAATATCCCAAACGCCCCAGCAGTTTTCAAAATATCCAAAATACCCCAATTTCGAGGCCTGAGCCATATTTTGGAGCCAAATTCTGGATCTCTGCACGTATTCGCAGTTTGAAATTACGACTTTTTACAACCAACATATGCCAAGTACTAAAAGCGGCAGTGAGTCACATTTTGCCCAAACTCCCCTGCAGTTTTCAAAATATCCCAAATATCCCAATTTCGAGGCCTGAGCTATATATTGGAGCCGAATTCTGGCTCTCTGCACGTATTCGCAGTTTGAAATTACGACTTTTTATACCCAACATATGCCAAGTACTGAAAGCGGCGTTTGGTCACATTTGTCCCAAACCTCCCTCCAGTTTTCAAAATATCCCAAATATCCCAATTTCGAGGCCTGAGCCATATTTTGGAGCCAAATTCTGGCTCTCTGCACGTATTCGCAGTATGAATTTACGACTTTTTTATACCCAACATATGTCAAGTACTGAAAGCGGCAGAGTCACATTTTGCACAAACTCAACTGCAGTTTTCAAAATATCCCAAACATCCCAATTTCGAGGCCTGAGCCATATTATGGAGCCAAATTCTGGCTCTCTGCACGTCATTCGCAGTTTGAAATATCGACTTTTTTATACCCAAGATATGCGAAGTACTGAAAGCGCCGTTTGGTCACATTTGTCCCAAACCCCCCTGCAGTTTTCAAAATATCCCAAACATCCTAATTTCGAGGCCTGAGCCATATTTTGGAGCCAAATTCTGGCTCTCTGCACGTATTCGCAGTTTGAAATTACGACTTTTTATACCCAACATATGCCAAGTACTGAAAGCGGCGTTTGGTCACATTTGTCCCAAACCCCCTGCAGTTTTCGAAATATCCCAAACATCTTAATTTCGAGGCCTGAGCTATATTTTGGAGCCAAATTCTGGCTCTCTGCACGTATTCGCAGCTTGAAATTACGATTTTTTACACCCAACAAATGCCAAGTACCGAAAGCGGCGTTTGGGCAAAATTGTCTCAATCCTTCCTGCATTTTTCAAAATATCTCAAATATCCAAATTTCGAGGCCTGGGCCATATTTTGGAGCCAAATTCTGGCTCTCTGCACGTATTCGCAGTTTGAAATTACGATTTTTTATTCCCAACATATGCCAAGTACTGAAAGTGGCAGTGAGTCACATTTTGAACAAACTCCCCTGAAGTTTTCAAAATATCCCAAATATCCCATTTGGAGGCCTGAACCATATTTTGGAGCCAAGTTCTGGCTCTCTGCACTATTCGCAGTTTGAAATTACGAATTTTTATACTCAACATATGCCAAGTACTGAAAGCAGCGTTTGGTCACATTTGTCCTAAACCTCCCTGCAGTTTTCAAAATATCCCAAACATCCCAATTTCGAGGCCTTAGCCATATTTAGAGCCAAATTCTGGTTCTCTGCACGTATTCGCAGTTTAAAATTACGACTTTATATACCCAACATATGCCAAGTACTGAAAGCGGCATTTGGTCACATTTGTCCCAAACCTCCCTGCAGTTTTCAAAATATCCTAAACATCCCAATTTCGAGGCCTGAGCCATATTTTGGAACCAAATTCTGGCTCTCTGCACGTATTCGCAGTTTGAAATTACGATTTTTTATACCCAACATATGCCAAGTACTGAAAGCGGCAGTGAGTCACATTTGCCCAAACGCCCCTGCAGTTTTCAAAATATCCCAAATATCCTAATTTCGAGGCATAAGCCATATTTTGGAGCCAAATTCTGGCTCTCTGCACGTATTCGCAGTTTGAAATTACGAATTTTTGCACCCATCATATGCCAAGTACTGAAAGCAGCAGTGAGTCACATTTTGCACAAACTCCCCTGCAGTTTTTCAAAATATCCTAAATATCCCAATTTCGAGGCCTGAGCTATATTTTGGAGCCAAATTCTGGCTCTCTGCTCGTATTCGCAGTTGGAAATTACGACTTTTTATACCCAATATATGCCAAGTACTAAAAGAGGCGTTTGGTCACATTTGTCCCAAACCTCCCTGCAGTTTTCAAAATATCACAAATATCCCAATTCTAGGCCTGAGCCATATTTTGGAGCCAAATTCTGGTTCTCTGCACGTATTCACAGATTGAAATTACGACTTTTTATACCCAAAAATATGCGAAGTACTGAGAGCAGCGTTTGGTCACATTTGTCCCAATCTCCCCTGCAGTTCTCAAATATATCCCAAACATCCCAATTTCGAAGCCTGAGCCATATTTTTGGAACAAAATTCTGGCTCTCTGCACGTATTCGCAGTTTGGAATTACGACTTTTTATACCCAACATATGCCAAGTACTGAAAGCGGCGTTTGGTCATATTTGTCCAAACTCCCCTGCAGTTTTCAAAATATCCGAAACATCCCAATTTTGAGGCCTGAGCCATATTTTGGAGCCAAATTCTGGCTCTCTGCACGTATTCGCAGTATGAAATTGAATCTTTTTTATACCCAACATATGCCAAGTACTGAAAGCGGCGTTTGGTCATTTTTGTCCCAAATTCCCCTGCAGTTTTCAAAATATCCCAAACATCCCAATTTCGAGGCCTGAGCCATATTTTGGAGCCAAATTCTGGCTCTATGCACGTATTCGCAGTTTGAAATTACGATTTTTTATACCCAACAAATGCCAAGTACCGAAAGCGGTGTTGGTCATATTTGTCCCAAACTCCCCTGCAGTTTTTCAAATATCCGAAACATCCCAATTTTGAGGCCTGAGCCATATTTTGGAGCCAAATTCTGGCTCTCTGCACGTATTCGCAGTATGAAATTGAATCTTTTTTATACCCAACATATGCCAAGTACTGAAAGCGGCGTTTGGTCATTTTGTCCCAAATTCCCCTGCATTTTTCAAATATCTCAACATCAAAATTTCGTGGCCTGGGCCATATTTTGGAGATAAAATTCTGGCTCTCTGCACGTATTCGCTGTTTGAAATTACGATTTTTTATTCCCAACATAGGCCAAGTAAATGAAAGTGGCAGTGAGTCACATTTTGAACAAACTCCCCTGAAGTTTTCAAAATATCCCAAATATCCCCAATTCGAGGCCTGAGCCATATTTTGGAGCCAAATTCTGGCTCTCTGCACGTATTCGCAGTTTGAAATTACGACTTTTTTATAACCAACATATGCGAAGTACTGAAAGCGGCGTTTGGTCACATTTGTCCCAAACCACCCTGCTGTTTTAAAAATATCCCCAAACATCCCAATATCGAGACCTGAGCCATATTTTGGAGCCAAATTCTTGCTCTCTGCACGTATTCGCAATTTGAAATTACGTCTTATATACCAAACATATGCCAAGTACTGAAAGCGGCTTTTGGTCACATTTGTCCCAACACCCCTGCAGTTTTCAAAATATCCTAAACATCCCAATTTCGAGACCTGAGACATATTTTAGAGCCAAATTCTGGCTCTATGCACGTATTCACAGATTGAAATTACGACTTTTTATACCCAAAATATGCCAAGTCCTGAAAGCGGCCTTGAGTCACATTTTGAACAAACTCCCCTGCAGTTTTCGATATATCCCAAATATCTCAATTTCGAGGCCTGAGCCATAATTTCGAGCCAAATTCTGGATCTCTGCACGTATTCGCAGTTTGAAATTACGAATTTTTATACCCAACATATGCCAAGTACTGAAAGGCGGCGTGAGTCACATTTGCGCAAACTCCCCTGCAGTTTTCAAAATATCCAAAATATCCAAATTTCGAGGAGATAACATATTTTGGAGCTAAATCGTGGCTCTCTGCACTTATTCGCAGTTGAAATTACGACTTTTTATACCCAACATATGCCAAGTACTGAAAGCAGCGTTTGGTCACATTTGTCCCAAACTCCCTGCAGTTTTCAAAATATCCCAAACATCCCAATTTCGAGGCTTAGCCATATTTTGGAGCCAAATTCTGGTCTCTGCACGTATTCGCAGTTTGAAATTACGACTTTATATACCCAACATATGCCAAGTACTGAAAGCGGCATTTGGTCACATTTGTCCCAAACCTCCCCTTCAGGTGTCAGGGACCCTTCAGGTGTCAGGGACCCTTCAGGTGCCAGGGACCCTTCAGGTGTCAGGGACCCTTCAGGTGTCAGGGACCCTTCAGGTGTCAGGGACCCTTCAGGTGTCAGGGACCCTTCAGGTGTCAGGGACCCTCCAGGTGTCAGGGACCCTTCAGGTGTCAGGGACCCTTCAGGTGTCAGGGACCCTTCAGGTGTCAGGGACCCTTCAGGTGTCAGGGACCCTTCAGGTGTCAGGGACCCTCCAGGTGTCAGGGACCCTTCAGGTGTCAGGGACCCTTCAGGTGTCAGGGACCCTCCAGGTGTCAGGGACCCTTCAGGTGTCAGGGACCCTTCAGGTGTCAGGTGTTACCTATCGTACGTTACGGCTCGTGATCCTACAGCAGCCAAACTTTAATAAGTCTAGGGATACGACACAACTGCTGTTCTCAATAGCGAATCACCAGTATAACCCCTTGAATTGGTAATGAGCATAAAATAGAATCTTCATTTAGGACTGAAGAATAGATACACAATATGATAGCTATATATTCAAAACAGTATAATATAAAAACACAGATGGTAAAGTTAACTTGTAGAATATATGAAAAATATTTTCATGGCAAGTAATATATAATAGTAACTATGGCACAACAAAATATAACAGAATATAACAGACTTATCTCCCACATGTTACTCCCCTAGTCCTGTATCAGCCACTGAACTCTCGCTCTGTCGCCACCCACATTCTCACCTCCCGTCTGCCTCATCCCAGGATGAGGGATGGAAACTAAGGACTTTTTAATATTTTAAACTAATTGAACAACCACTTGTTCTCAAAACACATAAGACTGCAAGTTACATATAATAGTTACTTACAAAATATATAAGTACAATGACACCTGTTTAATTACAGTATATAAACATTTCCTAACTAAATAAAAGTGACATCTGGAACTCTCAAACTGAACAGGTCCAGCTTTCCCGTATCAATCAGGAAATAGACTTGTGCAAAGGCAACCGCTCTCCTGTCCACTGACGCTGCCAAACCACACGACAATTTACCCAAAACACAATGTGTGTACATATACATGCAATGATAAAATAAAATAATATTTATTTTAAATTTATATACGTATTCTGCTAGGAGTACGTAACACTTCCACCTCCAAGAAAAAAAATGCAATGGATTGAAGATCAATGGCATTTTTTCAAAGTAAAATGTATGACACTTGAGATTTATGGTATTAATTACACCAAACATGTATAAGTAATAAGAACACATTTCTGGACAAAAATGAAAACACTCCAAATATAGTCTTACAGGAAACTCAGAAATTTCAGTCTTATGACTATGTTCTACATATGTGTCACTGGAGTATGCAAATTTATCTCTCCAAGGTACTATCTCATTTATTTCACTTTGTTTTAGAGCATATTTCACACTCCTATCTACATTATCATTAGTAGCATGAATAGAATTGTCAATAAAGGTAGCTGCTTTCACACAGTTATCATGGCAATTTTGCTTTTCATATGTTTCTACTATTTCTTCAAGATCAGTTTCATTTTTCCATGTGATTCCTTTTCCACATGGTGAATTTTCCCAAGACAGCCTCGATTTTCCATTACTCCCTTTTTCTGGAGCTGAACTGCTTAATTGAAGCAGGCTGTATGTTGAGTTGAGTTGGAACTTCTCCTGGGTATGCTCTGACACAGACATCTGCTCATCATCACTCTTGATCCTCTGTGGAACACATACTCTCGCCCAATGGATACTAAAATTAGAGAAAGTAGCATTAAACCTCACAATTATGCATAAGACTTTCCCATTCATAGAACCTTCCGAAACACAAGACACCGACTTATCAAACCTTTGACCTTCCAACCAAGAAATACAACCCAAGACAAGTGCAAAGACTACCTGATCGAACTGACTCAGATGATCCATAAGGAACACAGAAATCAATTGCCTCATAACTCTGTCATAACGATCAGTGAAAGAAAACAGGCATATGCCTAGGCACCATATCTCAATCATAACTCTCAAGACAAGTTCACACCCTCTGATGGTGAACTTGAACACAACACACACGTTCATCAACCGTCTAGTCTTCCAAGAGACTAAATAAAACATGCCGAAAACTTTACAACCCTCACCATCACTTCCCAAGTGATTTACGTCTGATGACAACCAATCAACCAAGAGGTTTAAGGGTCTTAGCATCTTGAAGATGAACAGCAGATTACCTGGAACACGCCCTAGGACAATCTGAAACCCTTCACAATGATTAACACTAGGTAGGATAACCTTATCCGCCAACTTGAATTGCACACCTGGAGCCTCAAACATCTGCTCCCCAGTATGATTTAATCCTTCACCCACAATATGACTCTGAAAGTCAACCCCACACTTGAGTGGAACATACACTTTTATCACTCGTGCATCAAAATTAACTGGATCTGAATATAGAGACACTGCTCTAGCATAACTCACCACTTCCTCAGAACTGGATGCACAACCTACTTGAGTAAACTCTCTCTGCTCAACCACAAGGCTTAACAAAGATGTCCCACAGTCCATTACTTCACAAGAAAATGGCTGCAGAATAAAAGTAGATTTCAACATCCTACACACACTCTGACTCAATGTACACAATGAGAAATACTTCCTCCACATAGAATAAGAATCACAACTCCGCAACTTAGATCCAAATGCTACTTTACCACTCTTAATGATTTTACCAAAATTTCCTCCCATGACTTCTGGAGCTGCTTGGAGTACTGTCTGCTCACAATCAACAATATCACTACCAAGCTGGGTTACATCCTCACAGACAACTGAAGAGGGAGGCTCAATGGGTCTCCATCTACTCAACAGAAGCTGATCCTCTGGCTGCTTTCCCACACTCTCCAAAACTGGATCTACAGTACAGACTGTCTCCTTGCTTCTCTCTGAAATCTTAGGGTCAGTTCTACTCAAAGCACATAAATGAAGGGAATCTGAAGCGAGCGGGCAAGTAACAGGTAGTTTGACCTCCTCCCCTATTATATCACCTTGACTAGGGTGAGGCGGGGCCTCTACAACGGACTTACTCTCGACAACTGATTCTAAACTTGGAGTGAGCGGGAATACTTCTGCCAACCCGACATCTTGTCCTAAACCATTCACTTGGCTGGAATACAGAGTCGTGGCTTTTAAGTTTCTCTCAACTCCTGGCACAACGTTCGTAGTGAGCGGGCAAGACAATGGTACATGGACATCCTTTCCCAATTTATTGGAATAAAGCAGAGTCATAGTATCAGGCTTACTCTCAACAACTAAATCGGCCACACAGGAATCTGGAACAACCACATCCCACTTCTCCACTGAAGGGGTACTGGTTACTGGAACAAATGCTTGAGTAACAACATCAGAACTGACAACTGGATTTATATTAGTACTGACATCAGCACAGGTAGAATGGACAAAACCATCTTCTACAACAGGTTCATTCATAGAACTAACTTCAGCACAGGCAGAATAAACATGGTCTGCAACGGGCTGTTTACACAAACGGGGATCATTCTCACCCACAACATGATTTATGGCCACATCATTACCCAATATAACATCCACACCTGGGATGGGCAACTGTGTACTAACACCCACAGTGCATAAACGTGGTGTAATGGTGGATCTGAAATTAATGTCTATTAGAGGTACAGTTTTACATCCTGCAACACTCTGAAGAACAACAAACTTTCCTGTCTCTCTCTTTTCAACATCAGAAAGAATACTGGATGAAATTATGGTTTGGGAAGCACCTGTATCACGAAGAATAACCACTGGCTTCCACTTCCCATTAATACACAAAACTTCACCTGAAGACATATATGGTGAATACTGTTTCACCCAATTGGGGTTTACAGTTACATGGTTATTAGTAAGTTTATTTTGCACACCTCTGCAATAAATGAGACCAGTTGGTCGTAACTCAGGGTGCAATATAAAACATGAATGAATTCCATGGCCTTTTCTCTTACAATGGGAACAGGACCTTACAGTGGACACACTGGTAGAACCAACTGTAGGTTTAGAAATAACCTTATTATTATTTGACATTCCTGACAATGAAGTAGCAGGGTTAGGTTTTGTAAGAGAAGAGCTCATGGGAGTAACTGGAGTACTAGGACTGGATGGATTCTGATAAGGAGTTCGGTGAGCATTATAATTTACTCTACGACTAGACTTAGGTGAAGTGGCCGTAAACGGGGCCTTAGTCAACAACTCATGCTCATCCGCGAGCTTTGACAGCTCATAAATGTCTGTTACATTCTTTTGTTCTGCCATAAAAGTAGACAACTGGTCTGGGAGACATGACAATACTTCTTCCATTATAAGAAGATTCTTTAGAGCATCAAAATCAGTGACTGCAAGTGACTTTAACCATCTGTTGCAAAAATTCGTCTTCTGACGAGTAAAATCGGCTATTGTCTGATCCTTGATTCTCCTTAGGTTCCTGAACTTTTGCCTGTGTGCCTCTGGATTTAATTGATAAGCATTTAGGATGCTTTTCTTTACAAAGTCATAATCAAAACTATGAGCGTCAGGTAGGGATGTGAAAACCTCCTGACTACGCCCCTTGAATTGAGACTGCATAATGGCTACCCACTGATCCCTTGGCCAGTTCATACTGATGGCAATTTTATTAAAATGTGCAAAGAAAACCTCAGGATCTTCCTCATTGAACTTGGGCAACTCTATATACTTATTCATCCTGATGGGATTATTATCACTATTTGTTGAAACATTACTAGTATTTCCATGCCCAGCTGCCATACGCTGTGTTTCAAGCCTTAAGTTAGTGTCAGCCATTTGTTGTTGAATCTCTAATTGCCTAGTTTGTTCCTCGGCTTGTTGCTTCTTTGTGGCTTCAAGTTGCAACTCAATTAAACCTCTCTGGTTTTGTGCCGCAATTTCTAAACGCCTAGTCTCAAGCTCCCTCTGCTGAGCTTCAGCCTCTAATATTTGCTGTTGCTGTTGAGCTTCAATCTCTCTTTGACGAGCTTCAGCCTCTAATATTTTCTGTTCTTTTTGAGCTTCAAGCTCTAATTGGCGAGCTTCTAACTCAAGACGCTTTAACGTCATCTGATCACTCGACTCCTCTCTTAACTCCTCTAGAATTTCTTCACCTAAATCCCCATTCTCAACAAAATGCGTCACAATGACTTTCAATATTTGGGCTTTAACCATTCTATTGCTGGCGGTCAAATCCAAGTGATTTGCCATTTGTATTAACTCAGTCTTTTTAAGGTTCTGAATCCCTTCAAAGTCTGGGTGAGCCACCAACGCTGCAACTTTCTCCTCCATCGTTACTAACACTTGGCACTTGATTCACAAAATTAATTAAAATAATGGCACTGCACTACACTTCACTGTAAAATTGTCACCACACTGAAAATTCGCTTGGCCTCACTGCACAAACAAAATATATAGGATGACTTACCTCAAAATCGTGAAACGTTGTTACTTGACACACAGGAAGGCTTGCTTGGCACATGGAATAGTTCTTAAGAAACACACAGAGACACTTGACACACTGGTACCTAGGAAGGCAAGGTTAGATTAGCATAGTTAAGTTAAAAATGGGACAATATTTCCCGGCACAGGCCCCCATAACTCTTTGTTACCTATCGTACGTTACGGCTCGTGATCCTACAGCAGCCAAACTTTAATAAGTCTAGGGATACGACACAACTGCTGTTCTCAATAGCGAATCACCAGTATAACCCCTTGAATTGGTAATGAGCATAAAATAGAATCTTCATTTAGGACTGAAGAATAGATACACAATATGATAGCTATATATTCAAAACAGTATAATATAAAAACACAGATGGTAAAGTTAACTTGTAGAATATATGAAAAATATTTTCATGGCAAGTAATATATAATAGTAACTATGGCACAACAAAATATAACAGAATATAACAGACTTATCTCCCACATGTTACTCCCCTAGTCCTGTATCAGCCACTGAACTCTCGCTCTGTCGCCACCCACATTCTCACCTCCCGTCTGCCTCATCCCAGGATGAGGGATGGAAACTAAGGACTTTTTAATATTTTAAACTAATTGAACAACCACTTGTTCTCAAAACACATAAGACTGCAAGTTACATATAATAGTTACTTACAAAATATATAAGTACAATGACACCTGTTTAATTACAGTATATAAACATTTCCTAACTAAATAAAAGTGACATCTGGAACTCTCAAACTGAACAGGTCCAGCTTTCCCGTATCAATCAGGAAATAGACTTGTGCAAAGGCAACCGCTCTCCTGTCCACTGACGCTGCCAAACCACACGACAATTTACCCAAAACACAATGTGTGTACATATACATGCAATGATAAAATAAAATAATATTTATTTTAAATTTATATACGTATTCTGCTAGGAGTACGTAACATCAGGGACCCTTCAGGTGTCAGGGACCCTTCAGGTGTCAGGGACCCTTCAGGTGTCAGGGACCCTCCAGGTGTCAGGGACCCTTCAGGTGTCAGGGACCCTTCAGGTGTCAGGGACCCTTCAGGTGTCAGGGACCCTCCAGGTGTCAGGGACCCTTCAGGTGTCAGGGACCCTTCAGGTGTCAGGGACCCTTCAGGTGTCAGGGACCCTCCAGGTGTCAGGGACCCTTCAGGTGTCAGGGACCCTTCAGGTGTCAGGGACCCTTCAGGTGTCAGGGACCCTCCAGGTGTCAGGGACCCTTCAGGTGTCAGGGACCCTTCAGGTGTCAGGGACCCTTCAGGTGTCAGGGACCCTTCAGGTGTCAGGGACCCTCCAAATGTCAGGGACCCTTCAGGTGTCAGGGACCCTTCAGGTGTCAGGGACCCTTCAGGTGTCAGGGACCCTCCAGGTGTCAGGGACCCTCCAGGTGTCAGGGACCCTTCAGGTGTCAGGGACCCTTCAGGTGTCAGGGACCCTTCAGGTGTCAGGGACCCTCCAGGTGTCAGGGACCCTTCAGGTGTCAGGGACCCTTCAGGTGTCAGGGACCCTTCAGGTGTCAGGGACCCTTCAGGTGTCAGGGACCCTTCAGGTGTCAGGGACCCTTCAGGTGTCAGGGACCCTTCAGGTGTCAGGGACCCTTCAGGTGTCAGGGACCCTTCAGGTGTCAGGGACCCTTCAGGTGTCAGGGACCCTCCAGGTGTCAGGGACCCTTCAGGTGTCAGGGACCCTTCAGGTGTCAGGGACCCTTCAGGTGTCAGGGACCCTCCAGGTGTCAGGGACCCTTCAGGTGTCAGGGACCCTTCAGGTGTCAGGGACCCTTCAGGTGTCAGGGACCCTCCAAATGTCAGGGACCCTTCAGGTGTCAGGGACCCTTCAGGTGTCAGGGACCCTTCAGGTGTCAGGGACCCTCCAAATGTCAGGGACCCTTCAGGTGTCAGGGACCCTCCAAATGTCAGGCACCCTTCAGGTGTTCAACTTTCTCTTCCTCACACCGTGATGTCTGTCACACACATCCTTTAGTGACGCGTTTCTTGTGTTTGTCATTATCGACGTTTCGTCCCCTTGACCCTTAGTCTTTCTAACCGGAAACACCACAATATACCCACATGTCGTTGCCTAGTGTGCCCACAGGTAATGCAGCCATATATCCCTTGATACCCACATGGCTATTGTAGTACATAAACAGAGAGGTATTAGGCCTGCAAATGCATTTTTGCTTGCCAATCTTCTGCTCTTCCTGTTCCCTTACATCGCGGGGGACCTGCGAACAAGTCATATCTTCGTTACATCTTCACTTGCTCTCGGGCCACAGAGGCAACATTGGTGTGGCCAGTCACTGCCAGCCACTCGGCGCTATTGGCCATAACCCCGACTGCACTTTACTCCGACCTCACAATGCCTCAGGTGATGTGCAGTGGACCTCCACAAATCCTTCCCGTTGTATCCAGGAGGCGGTCTTGCTCGACCACTCACTCCTGCCAGTGGCCTCAGGATGTAGTCGGTGGCACCTTCAGTGTATTGTGAGGTCCTGGCCCTCTCTCCCTTCCTCCCCATGCTCTCACCTACTTCCACCCTGAGTTAAGATAAAACTTTCCTGAATATACGCAGCCTCTCTCTCTCTCTCTCTTTTTCTCTCCCTCATGTTTAGATGATCACAAGCACACCAACTCTCCCTCACACCACAATGTGTTGCTGTTATTTGCCTACCGTTCCTCAGACCTACACATCCGCTTTCCTGGATTATTCACTTAGTCGCCGTTGCTTCCTCCTCCTCCTTCCTCTTTATTCTCGCCCTCCTGCTATTCTCCCTTTACTCTCCTGGTGTCTAAGCATCCCTCGGTGAGATTGTTTTAAAGTTTGTGAAGCAGCATAGTGAGAGTGGTGGCAGCTGTGGGTTACGGCGGCAGTGAACCATCTTTATATTACACGCCCGCTGCCCTTCCCAACGCGCCGTGTTGATACAAGATTACAGCGCCGCCCCCACGCTCACCTGGGGCAGGAGCGGGAGGCCACCACCATGGTAACAGACAAACGAGGGGTCGTCAACCACTTGTGGGAAACCAAAATATTTCCAAGGGAATATTAGGTAATTTAAATTACAACCATACTGAGGGGAGATGTAACATTGCTGGTTAAAGGAAAGATTACAACCATACTGAGGGGAGATGTAACATTGCTGGTTAAAGGAAAGATTACAACCATACTGAGGGGAGATGTAACATTGCTGGTTAAAGGAAAGAGGACCGTTGAGAACATTGACAAGAAAAGAAGGGACTTCAGAGAGGTTTAATGAACAAGGACAGTAAAGCTTTTAGAAGAGATGGAATGGAACTTTATGATGCAAAATGTCAAGGGAGAGACCCGGAGGAGAGGTGTTTACCCAGCACAGCTAGACGTGATCTTCACAAAAATGAGACATTAATGATATCGAGTATTAACAGTAAATGGGGGCCAGTGACTACTGTATTTTACTCTGAAGATGTAGTGGTAATCTAGGCTACAGGAAGCGGAAGAGACGGAAGGGAAGCATGAATAGAACACCGCAAAGATAAATACCACACGATCAGACAATTCCTGCAGAGAAAAGCGCGGTAAAGTGTCCAGTGAAAACTCAACACAATATATGAGAACACTCAAAAGAAGCAATGATGAGTGACAGGAGGTTGTTGGAGCTGCCAAGGATGAGTGACAGGAGGTTGTTGGAGCTGCCAAGGATGAGTGACAGGAGGTTGTTGGAGCTGCCAAGGATGAGTGACGAAAGAAGACTGAGAGAGTGCACACGATGAGTGACATCAACGTGGCTGAGGGCGTAATGACCAAAGCACACGACCTCATAATGGTCCAGGACGGACCGAAACGTTGTCGTTTTGTTCATATTTTCGTCGTTTGGTTTGGTAATCGCTGATAAAGTCAAACCTAACGTCGCTAGGGAAGAGTAGAGAATGGAGATATGATAGAGATGTATAAAATCCTTAGAGGGATTGACAGAGTGGAAAAAGTGGAGAGGATCACAATGAAAACAGAACAAAAGACCTTGGATGGAAAGCTTAAGACAAATGAGCAGAGAGATGTTAGACAGTTTCATTTTAGAAGGCGAGTAGAGAGAAATTGGAATGAACTAAATGAATGGGACGAAAAAGCGAAATACATTCACAACTTCAAAAGTATATATATATATATATACTTTTAGTCTGAACATAAGTATATATATATATATATATATATATATATATATATATATATATATATATATATATATATATATATATATATATATATATATGGCAGAGAAATCGGTCAGGAGTTATTGCATTACACAACCGACGGCTGGAAGGGCTGGGGTCCAGTACTCAGGTCCTGCAGGACAACAACACCAGTACCCCCTGACGACCCCCACCCCCCAACACCTGCAACACCAGTACCCCCTGACGACCCCCACCCCCCAACACCTGCAACACCAGTACCCCCTGACGACCCCCACCCCCCAACACCTGCAACACCAGTACCCCCTGACGACCCCCACCCCCCAACACCTGCAACACCAGTACCTCTAGACAGATGTCTTTCAACAATGAGGGGGAGCGAGCGAGCGTGGGCTTGAGGCCAGCCTGGTGGTCGACCATTACTGGTCATTAGGTGCTGCTGTCTCGGGGGGGAAGCTGACTCTGGCATCAAGCTGTGCTGCCGCCCAGTGATTGACGCCCCGGTCAGTGCCTCCCTCTGCTACCTCGATTGATTGATTGATAAAGATTAAGCCACCCAAAAGGTGGCACGGGCATGAATAGCCCGTAAGTGGTGGCCCTTTTGAGCCATTACCAGTATCAAGAGCTGGTACTGGAGATCTGTGGAGGTGCGACTGCACCCTGTGTGACGGGAGATGTCTCCCGTGTACTCTCTCTACCTCACTCTCAGCCTACCTTTACAACCTACCTACCTACCCTCTCCTTTCCCCTCTCCCCCCCCCCCCTCCCCTGTCTCTTTCTCTCTCTCTCTCTCTCTCTCTTGGAGAGTAGAAACAGCCCAAAGATTCTAAACTGTTCTATCCTCTGGGATTGGTTTAAGATTGAAGTAGAAAAAAATTTAAGGAAAAGCTGAACACTTACGCACGGGAGGTTAGGCATTATATGATGAAAGGTCTCGATATCTGCCTCCGGCTAATTGCTTTGAAAACATTAATTTCGTGGTTGTTAATAAGGCAAGCAGCGATAACAGAGGTCGGGACCAGACACAAGTTGGGTGGGCGGTTGGGCCTCTCCTGCCACTAATGAAATTCCTGCCACACCTACGCGTTATTGCCGGCTGTTGTCTGGTGTTGGCCCCCATAATGCTCCATAACTCACCTCACATCCCATAATAATTGCTTCCCAAACTCTAGTAGCCTAAAATGCGATTCAAAACTAACACTTTTACAGCCAATATTTTAAGTAAACTGTGTCTTAACTTGAAAGATAAACTTTTATAGAGTATAATAATTCCCGCTGTCTGGGACAGGAAGCCTAGGTTTACCGAGGTCTTCCCCTCTTGGCCATGTGTTGACTCTTTGCGAGATGCAACCCACAACAGTTGTCTCACTCCCGGGTATTTATTTTACTGTTAAGTAAACCTCGGCATCATGTGATACCTGGTTGATACCTGGTTGATACCTGGTTGATACCTGGTTGATGGGGTTCTGGGAGTTGTTCTACTGCCCAAGCCCGGCCCGAGGCCAGGCTCCACTTGTGAGAGTTTGGTCCACCAGGCTGTTGCTTGGAGCGGCCCGCAGGCCCACATATACCTGGTTGATGGGGTTCTGGGAGTGCTTCTACTCCCCAAGCCCGGCCCGAGGCCAGGCTTGACTTGTGAGAGTTTGGTCCACCAGGCTGTTGCTTGGAGCGGCCCGCAGGCCCACATATACCTGCTTGATGGGGTTCTGGGAGTGCTTCTACTCCCCAAGCCCGGCCCGAGGCCAGGCTTGACTTGTGAGAGTTTGGTCCACCAGGCTGTTGCTTGGAGCGGCCCGCAGGCCCACATATACCTGCTTGATGGGGTTCTGGGAGTGCTTCTACTCCCCAAGCCCGGCCCGAGGCCAGGCTTGACTTGTGAGAGTTTGGTCCACCAGGCTGTTGCTTGGAGCGGCCCGCAGGCCCACATATACCTGGTTGATGGGGTTCTGGGAGTTGTTCTACTCCCCAAGCCCGGCCCGAGGCCAGGCTTGACTTGTGAGAGTTTGGTCCACCAGGCTGTTGCTTGGAGCGGCCCGCAGGCCCACATACCTAGTTAGAAAGGTGTAGTTAGTACAGTTAGTTAGTTGTGAAAGGTGTAGTTAGTACGGGGTCCCTCGATTCTGAGCCGAAAACGCAGACTACTGTGATACGAAGACGTTAAGCTTACTCAATGTGCAGCTGATGGATGTGAGTACCCAGACTGCTATGTGGTGCTGACGTCGTCTATGTTGGGCTTCTGGGCGGTGCTGACGTCGTCTATGTTGGGCTTCTGGGCGGTGCTGACGTCGTCTATGTTGGGCTTCTGGGCGGTGCTGACGTCGTCTATGTTGGGCTTCTGGGCGGTGCTGACGTCGTCTATGTTGGGCTTCTGGGCGGTGCTGACGTCGTCTATGTTGGGCTTCAGGACGGTGCTGAGGTGGTGTAAGGGTCCTCCATGTTGGGCTTGAGGACGGTGCTGAGGTAGACAAGATTATGACAGTGCCTGTGGGAGAGGTGACGGCCCGTGGGAGAGGTGACGGCCCGTGGGAGAGGTGACGGCCCGTGGGAAAGGTGACGGCCCGTGGGAGAGGTGACGGCCCGTGGGAGAGGTGACGGCCCGTGGGAGAGGTGACGGCCTGTGGGAGAGGTGACGGCCCGTGGGAGAGGTGACGGCCCGTGGGAGAGGTGACGGCCTGTGGGAGAGGTGACGGGCGGGCGGGAGGCAGACGCTGGCATGAACCTCAACCGCCCAAGACTTCGACTTCGACTCGGCTTGACTTCGACTAACACAATCGACTTGAGAATGGTCCAGGACGGACCGAAACGTCGTCGTCCCTTCACTTTCTAGTGTGTGGTCTGGTCAACTCTTGGTCAGTGTCAGAGTCGTCCACAAGTGCAGCGAGCTAAGGGAAGGGCAGGGATGACGGTGACTCCGTACCTATTATCAAGTGCAGGTATCATAAAAGAGAATGGTGTTGGAAGCCACGGGTAGATGGCCGACAACTAATAGGCAGGTCCCAGGAGCTAAAACTCTAGCCTTGCGTGTAAATATTGGTAGCACACATCAACTAATAACCAACGTTACACGTGCAACCTAATATGAACAGTAATGGGGTTTATAAATATCTACATTTTCTACGCATCGGACTCCCAGGGTTAGGTAGATTGCTTGGGTTCGTACGTTGCTGGTTAGGGCAGAAGGTTGAATTTTTGACGGAGTGGCAAATCAAGATAACTAACTGTCTGCATACGCGCGCACTCAAGGCATTGCAAATGAACATTCAAATATGGAAAAAAACTCCATATTTCCAACTGAAGAGTCCGGGAGGGAGTCGTTGGCTGCGTAGAGCCGCCGCCGGCAAGAGTCCGGGAGGGAGTCGTTGGCTGCGTAGAGCCGCCGCCGGCAAGAGTCCGGGAGGGAGTCGTTGGCTGCGTAGAGCCGCCGCCGGCAAGAGTCCGGGAGGGAGTCGTTGGCTGCGTAGAGCCGCCGCCGGCAAGAGTCCGGGAGGGAGTCGTTGGCTGCGTAGAGCCGCCGCCGGCAAGAGTCCGGGAGGGAGTCGTTGGCTGCGTAGAGCCGCCGCCGGCAAGAGTCCGGGAGGGAGTCGTTGGCTGCGTAGAGCCGCCGCCGGCAAGAGTCCGGGAGGGAGTCGTTGGCTGCGTAGAGCCGCCGCCGGCAAGAGTCCGGGAGGGAGTCGTTGGCTGCGTAGAGCCGCCGCCGGCAAGAGTCCGGGAGGGAGTCGTTGGCTGCGTAGAGCCGCCGCCGGCAAGAGTCCGGGAGGGAGTCGTTGGCTGCGTAGAGCCGCCGCCGGCAAGAGTCCGGGAGGGAGTCGTTGGCTGCGTAGAGCCGCCGCCGGCAAGAGTCCGGGAGGGAGTCGTTGGCTGCGTAGAGCCGCCGCCGGCAAGAGTCCGGGAGGGAGTCGTTGGCTGCGTAGAGCCGCCGCCGGCAAGAGTCCGGGAGGGAGTCGTTGGCTGCGTAGAGCCGCCGCCGGCAAGAGTCCGGGAGGGAGTCGTTGGCTGCGTAGAGCCGCCGCCGGCAAGAGTCCGGGAGGGAGTCGTTGGCTGCGTAGAGCCGCCGCCGGCAAGAGTCCGGGAGGGAGTCGTTGGCTGCGTAGAGCCGCCGCCGGCAAGAGTCCGGGAGGGAGTCGTTGGCTGCGTAGAGCCGCCGCCGGCAAGAGTCCGGGAGGGAGTCGTTGGCTGCGTAGAGCCGCCGCCGGCAAGAGTCCGGGAGGGAGTCGTTGGCTGCGTAGAGCCGCCGCCGGCAAGAGTCCGGGAGGGAGTCGTTGGCTGCGTAGAGCCGCCGCCGGCCAAGTCCTCCTTGATATCGAAAGTCCATTTTTGCGCCAGATAAATGGGTAATTTTGTCATGCTGATAACATGCAGATCACTTAAGGATGAGAATTCCAATGCAGATTTGTGAGAAATTGGACAATTTCGAGAATTATGTTCTCTTCAGCCTTTCTGAGAAACAAAATCTAGAGAAGGTAAGAAAAGAAAATGGAAAGAAAACAAGAGAACAATTAACGAATATAGTTCCAAGAACTTGTCTGTCTGAACAAGCACCAGCGTGTCTCAACTTGTCTCAGCAAGCAACGGAAAGATGAAAAATTAGCTCCCCAAAGTAAATTTCACGATGTTATTTGGTCTGATACTAAATGATGCATTTCGTCGAAGCCCTTAACATCTTCTGAGACAGGGTAAGAGGATACAAAACATCTGAAGCTACAATATACATATAACCCTGAAGGGTGAGGTGTTACACTGTTGTTGTTGTTAAAGATTCGCTACCTGGAACAGAGTTCCAAGTAGCACGGGCTATGGTGAGCCCGTAAGTGGAGGCTCTTTGGAGCAAGTTACAGAGTTTGTTGTTGTTGTTAAAGATTCGCTACCTGGAACAGAGTTCCAAGTAGCACGGGCTATGGTGATCCCGTTGTGTTACACTGCCGATGTTGGCTGCGGCAGGTGAGGTGTCAACTGGACCTTATGTCTCCTCCTTCCCTCTTCTTTCTTACAGTCTGGAAGTCTTGCAGCAATATGCACTAGTTATGACGTCTGATAGTTTTATTTCTGCGAGTCCAATTACATCCAAGTTATCCTCGTTTATCTCGTTTAACCCACACCTGGCGTGTGCTGGGACCCCACACCTGGCGTGTGCTGGGACCCCACACCTGGCGTGTGCTGGGACCCACACCTGGCGTGTGCTGGGACCCCACACCTGGCGTGTGCTGGGACCCCACACCTGGCGTGTGCTGGGACCCCACACCTGGCGTGTGCTGGGACCCACACCTGGCGTGTACTGGGACTCCACACCTGGCGTGTGCTGGGACCCACACCTGGCGTGTGCTGGGACCCACACCTGGCGTGTGCTGGGACTCACACCTGG
>NC_091231.1:210509-213009 GCF_040958095.1 Procambarus clarkii
TGGTCCATGGAAACCCTTCACTCTGGTCCTTGTAAACCCTTCACTCTGGTCCTTGTAAACCCTTCACTCTGGTCCATGGAAACCCTTCACTCTGGTCCTTGTAAACCCTTCACTCTGGTCCTTGTAAACCCTTCACTCTGGTCCTTGTAAACCCTTCACTCTGGTCCTTGTAAATTCTTCACTCTGGTCCTTGTAAACCCTTCACTCTGGTCCTTGTAAACCCTTCACTCTGGTCCTTGTAAACCCTTCACTTTGGTCCTTATAAACCCTTCACTCTGGTCCATGGAAACCCTTCACTCTGGTCCTTGTAAACCCTTCACTCTGGTGCTTGTAAACCCTTCACTCTGGTCCTTGTAAATTCTTCACTCTGGTCCTTGTAAACCCTTCACTCTGGTCCTTGTAAACCCTTCACTCTGGTCCTTATAAACCCTTCACTCTGGTCCTTGTAAACCCTTCACTCTGGTCCTTGTAAACCCTTCACTCTGGTCCTTGTAAACCCTTCACTCTGGTCCTTGTAAACCCTTCACTCTGGTCCTTGTAAACCCTTCACTCTGGTCCTTGTAAACCCTTCACTCTGGTCCTTGTAAACCCTTCACTCTGGTCCTTGTAAACCCTTCACTCTGGTCCTTGTAAACCCTTCACTCTGGTCCTTGTAAACCCTTCACTCTGGTCCTTGTAAACCCTTCACTCTGGTCCTTGTAAACCCTTCACTCTGGTCCTTGTAAACCCTTCACTCTGGTCCTTGTAAACCCTTCACTCTGGTCCTTGTAAACCCTTCACTCTGGTCCTTGTAAACCCTTCACTCTGGTCCTTGTAAACCCTTCACTCTGGTCCTTGTAAACCCTTCACTCTGGTCCTTGTAAACCCTTCACTCTGGTCCTTGTAAACCCTTCACTCTGGTCCTTGTAAACCCTTCACTCTGGTCCTTGTAAACCCTTCACTCTGGTCCTTGTAAACCCTTCACTCTGGTCCTTGTAAACCCTTCACTCTGGTCCTTGTAAACCCTTCACTCTGGTGCTTGTAATTATCCTCAACAGCATCATTTTGAGCTCTCCCGGCGTCAGTGGCGTGACACCAGGATCCCGCCAAACACATACCGAAACTACGACGTTGGTACAACGTTCGAGCAAGTTTTAACACCACCTAACCATTAATAACAACCAATATAGCAAGTTGTAACAACGTTCTAATACGTCATAAACACGTTAAGCCAAGATGTAACAACTTTATTACAAGTTGTAACAAGCGGAAAATAGAGACAGTTTCGGTTTGTGTTTCCAGGGATGTGGCGGTCGGGTTGTCTGGTCTGTGTGTTGGCATATACATGTTGTTATCCTGTGTAGGTGCTAGAGTGGTGGTGGTGGGGGGCGTAGGGGAGGGGGGGGAAACAGTGTCTGCCAGTGTTGCTGGGAGACGTCTATGATCACTGCCGGGTCTGTGACAGTGTTGCTGGGAGATGTCTATGATCACTGCCGGGTCTGTGACAGTGTTGCTGGGAGACGTCTATGATCACTGCCGGGTCTGTGAAAGTGTCTGTTGTTGTCTTAACTTGTTGGACAAAGCTGTGTTAGACTCGGTTGGTTTGAGTTAGGTTAGTTTGGGTTAGGTAGGTTTTAAAATCCGTTGGAGAACGGCCTTGTGTATGGTGAGACTTGTATCCCAGCGTCTCTAGCAACCGCGCCTTCCTACCAAAACATTTCTAATCAAACAGATTTTTGTAATCATAGTCAGTCGGTTGTAGAATTACACTTTTTTTGCAATTTCATGTAAACACTACTGGGGGGGGGGGAGGACATGGATGCTGTTTATAGCGAGAGCATAAACGGATACGATCGGTTGTACCAATAAAATGTAAATATGATTATTATCAAACAGGCAATGAATGTGCTTTCGGCTCATCGCATGAATCCAATCAAATGGCGGTATTTCAAATCAGTGTTCACTGCTCTCTGTGTAAATATATATATATATATATATATATATATATATATATATATATATATATATATATATATATATATATATATATAGATTCGGTCGACATAAAAGTTAAATATTCAGTGAACCGTATCTGTTATAAAATACATATTAGTTCTGGCTATTTATACTCGCTCTGGCAACTGTTTTTATTTCCCCGCGATGGGAGGAAGATTATCAGTGTGTGTCTCCCATCCCACTATGGCATGGGAGGAAGATTATCAGTGTGTGTCTCCCATCCCACTATGGCATGGGAGGAAGATTATCAGTGTGTGTCTCCCATCCCACTATGGCATGGGAGGAAGATTATCAGTGTGTGTCTCCCATCCCACTATGGCATGGGAGGAAGATTATCAGTGTGTGTCTCCCATCCCACTATGGCATGGGAGGAAGATTATCAGTGTGTGGCTCCTATCCCACTATGGCATGGGAGGAAGATTATCAGTGTGTCTCCCATCCCACTATGGCATGGGAGGAAGATTATCAGTGTGTGGCTCCCATCCCACTATGGCATGGGAGGAAG
>NC_091231.1:220509-423009 GCF_040958095.1 Procambarus clarkii
GAATTTTCTCAAATATAAATTAATATTATAATATATTAGCATATTGTACATATATAGGCATAGGTTAGGTTAGGTATTTAGGTTCTGTTGGCGATTATTTGTATTTGTAGTACGTGGGTGAACCATTTATAGCGTTGTGATTCGAACAAAATTCGTCAGTGAAACACTTGTTCCGGATATGTTCGAACGTCAGCAGTTGAGAGTCGTGTGTAAACCGCTTTTCATTCATAAACAGGGGGTTTGGCGGGTGCATGGAATCACTTTTGGATCTTTGTTTGGAGGACGGGCTGGGTTATTATACTCCATTGTGGAGGCGTTTGCGACAACTGCATCTTGTGCTAAGATTAGCTTTCACTATTATTCTTCCTTATGGAAGCGTTTGTGACAAAGCTGCAGATTGTCACTTTCACCAGGATGCAGCCCCTCAACTGCTGACTAACTCCCGGGTACCTATCTACTGCTAGGTAAACAGAGGCATTATGTGAAAAGAAACGTGCCCAAGCATTTGTCACACACAGGATTCCTGATTGAAAGTCGAGAATGCATCCCCGAGACCCTTGTGTAGGTAGCAGGGGCAAGGATTCCAGTTCACATTGTAACGAGTTAATGGTTTGATAATATATGATATTCAGTGCTGGGACAGATAAGTCACTCAGTGCTGGGACAGATAGTCATTCAGTGCTGGGACAGATAGTCATTCAGTGCTGGGACAGGTGACCATTCAGTGCTGGGACAGATAAGTCACTCAGTGCTGGGACAGGTAGTCATTCAGTGCTGGGACAGGTAGTCATTCAGTGCTGGGACAGGTGACCATTCAGTGCTGGGACAGGTAGTCATTCAGTGCTGGGACAGGTGACCATTCAGTGCTGGGACAGGTGACCATTCAGTGCTGGGACAGGTGACCATTCAGTGCTGGGACAGGTAGTCATTCAGTGCTGGGACAGGTAACCATTCAGTGCTGGGACAGGTAACCATTCAGTGCTGGGACAGATAGTCACTCAGTGCTGGGACAGGTAACCATTCAGTGCTGGGACAGATAGTCACTCAGTGCTGGGACAGGTAACCATTCAGTGCTGGGACAGATAGTCACTCAGTGCTGGGACAGGTGACCATTCAGTGCTGGGACAGGTAACCATTCAGTGCTGGGACAGATAGTCACTCAGTGCTGGGACAGGTGACCATTCAGTGCTGAGACAGGTGACCATTCAGTGCTGGGACAGGTGACCATTCAGTGCTGGGACAGGTAGTCACTCAGTGCTGGGACAGGTAACCATTCAGTGCTGGGACAGGTAACCATTCAGTGCTGGGACAGTTAACCATTCAGTGCTGGGACAGTTAACCATTCAGTGCTGGGACAGGTAACCATTCAGTGCTGGGACAGGTGACCATTCAGTGCTGGGACAGGTAGTCACTCAGTGCTGGGACAGGTAGTCACTCAGTGCTGGGACAGGTAACCATTCAGTGCTGGGACAGGTGACCATTCAGTGCTGGGACAGGTAGTCACTCAGTGCTGGGACAGTTAACCATTCAGTGCTGGGACAGGTAACCATTCAGTGCTGGGACAGGTAACCATTCAGTGCTGGGACAGGTAACCATTCACTGCTGGGACAGGTGACCATTCAGTGCTGGGACAGGTAACCATTCACTGCTGGGACAGGTGACCATTCAGTGCTGGGACAGGTAACCATTCAGTGCTGGGACAGGTAACCATTCAGTGCTGGGACAGGTAACCATTCAGTGCTGGGACAGGTGACCATTCAGTGCTGGGACAGGTAGTCACTCAGTGCTGGGACAGGTAACCATTCAGTGCTGGGACAGGTAACCATTCAGTGCTGGGACAGGTAACCATTCAGTGCTGGGACAGGTAACCATTCAGTGCTGGGACAGGTAACCATTCAGTGCTGGGACAGGTAACCATTCAGTGCTGGGACAGGTGACCATTCAGTGCTGGGACAGGTAACCATTCACTGCTGGGACAGGTGACCATTCAGTGCTGGGACAGGTAACCATTCACTGCTGGGACAGGTGACCATTCAGTGCTGGGACAGGTGACCATTCAGTGCTGGGACAGGTAACCATTCAATTCAACTACTTAACGGCATTCATTTTATTTCCAATAACTTAAAGACTATAATTTTAATAAAACATTACAAATAACATTTACCACCCTTTAAAGATAAATATATTAAGCTAATTTGAACATTGTCTCCTTCAGGAACAATAAATGTGTGCAAAATGTCTATGCTTTTGAAGAAGTTTTCGAGATGTGTTTGGTGCGACCACCTCCAGTGCTTCGTCAAGGGCAACACTCCCAATGGAAATGAGCTCTGGCCTAGTCACTTCCATTTCGTTTTCCTCTCTACATTGCATCTTCATCTCCTCACACAACTGAAGAATCTATAAATACAGTACAATTAATACTTGCCTAGCTGTACTCGGGTAGTATTTGCGGGGAACAAGTTACGGCTCTTGGATCCCGCATAGATTATTGTATTAACATGCGTGTATATGCAGATATTAAGTCACGATAACGTGGCTAATAAATACCCAACGCCAACACGTGAGAATGAAAGTGAAGACATTTCCATCTGTCCTGGACCCTTATCAAGTCTAAAATGGAGTAATATTTCTTTTCACTTGCACATCATCTCACCTCACTCCTTTTCTTGCCAAAATAATGGTTCCCCCTCTTTCCTTTCTTATTTTTAACTTAAGGGTCAAAGATGAACTAAAATATTGTCACTATATTTGTGGGAATTGGGTTATGCATGCATCAATAGTTTTATATATAAAGTAAATGTTTAATCAAATTACCTCGGTAACTGTGAAGGATGATGTTTGGTTGACTAGGACATCAAGTGATACACCATTTAAAAATGTGCAAGGAAGCAAGTATTTGCTAAGTAAAATACGTCTATCTTCAGGTTCTGGTAAGTCGACAAAGTAGTATTCATGGAAGCGACCCGGCCGAATCACATCCTGAAATGCAATACCTGTACTGTACAACCATTCCGAAAATGTACTGGGAATAATTTCATATAGTTGGTTAATACTTATTTAAAGGCTCTTGTACAATTATTATAATAAAAGAACAATTATTCATAATACCGAGTACTTATCTTTTTACAAATGTATTGACTCCAAAAATTCACATTTTGGACTCAATTTACACAAAAATTGCTTTGAAAAAAAAAGTTTGTTTCAATCTACCACCCATAGAGCAGTATAATGAGGAAAGTAACCTGTACACCTCCTATTTATAATTTTATCCTATTGCTACACTTAAATTGCAGTAAACACTGGCACTATTTTTTCCAAACCCCCATTGGCCCCTGGTTCGCCCTCATACTAGCCTTAGTCCACCCTCACACTGACCTTGGTCCACCCTCACACTGACCTTGGTCCTCCCCCATGCTGACCTTGGTCAGCCCTCACGCTGACCTTGGTCGTCCCTCACGCTGACCTTGGTCCGCCCTCACGCTGACCTTGGTCCTCCCCCATGCTGACCTTGGTCTGCCCTCACACTGACCTTGGTCCTCCCCCATGCTGACCTTGGTCCGCGCCCACACTGACCTTGGTCCACTGTACTTGAGGCAAGTGCTTTTAGTTGTAGTTTATTTTCCTTTACACGAGCCTTCCTGTTTTTATCTCTTACAGTGGTACCTCGGAATGCGAGTGTCCCTGTATGCGAGTTTTTCGGAAGACGAGCAGGATTTACTCCAAAAATATGTCTCGGAAGGCGAGGGTTACCTCGGGACGCGAGTTTGTTGATACGTGTACAGGCCGACTGGCGAGTGGTGGCATGGCGATCGCGCCTCAGTTTACCAGTGTCTCGTGTCCAGTGACTATCCCACCTGAATTCTTCACAAGGATTTACAGTTTTTTATCGGTTTTTTGGCCATTTGAGCATAAAAGTTGTCATTATATATCTTGCCATGGGTCTCAAGAAAGCCATTGGTAAGGTTCAACCTAAGAAAATAGCTGTGAGTAGAGGCAGTAGAGGATGTCCCTTCTTGATTTAGAAAATGTGTTTAGTATGGGAAGAACTGCAAAGTTTTGTTGAAAAACTCACCCAGATAAAGCTGTAGCAGGCTGTTGCATTGACCTTTTAAATGATAATGTGATGTCTTACTACAGACAAGTGTTAAAATGTAGGGAAAAACAAGTGTCATTAGACAAATTCTTAGTAAAACAAGCAAGTCCTAGTGGTATGCAGGCAAAATGTGCCAGAGTGTGCATACCAGTGAAGTCCTCACTGCCTGATGTGATAATGGAAGGGGACTCCCCTTCCAAACAGTAACTCCTCTCTTCCTCCCACCTCCTCACCATCTTCCATACGCCTACAGCATTCAACAGCAAGGTAAGTAATAACTTGAACATAGTTTTGTAGGTTTATTTAGATGAATTAGGTATAAAAATTTAGTTTGATGTGGGGTTTTTGGGGTAGTCAGGAACGGATTAATTCATTTCCCTTTATTTCTTATGGGGAAATTAGCTTCGGAATGCGAGTTTTCGGAATACGAGGCGTCTCCAGGAACCAATTAAACTCTTAAACTGAGGTATGCCTGTACTTGTAACGATATTATATTTAATAATATACAAATGAGTTTACCTTGTTTAGGAGATCAGGACGGTTGGTTTCTGCAAAAATAAAGATGCCATCATTTCGTACAATGCCATCCAGCTGAACCTTAAGATGATTTATAATGCGACCCTCTACATCAGTTCCCCCATCCTCTCCAGGATTCTTTCTTCCAGCTAGACCATCAAAATTTTCAAAGTGTATGATGCAAGGAGAAGAATCATTTGCCTGACAAAGAAAAAACCAGCGTTGAATGTAATGAAACGCCATTTTCTGGGTGAGCCCCGGAGGCTCCCTGGAGCTTATCGGGCTAATGTATGTTATGTTAGACCGGGACATTAGCTAAGGAGTTCAGACCTACCAGGGACCAGCGCCAGAACCTGGCCCCTTCAGAGAGGTTTCAGGGAGCAATGGCCCTGGAAAACCCCATATGGTTGGGGGTTTTCCTTATCTGCCATCGACCGGGGTTAGGCACCCAGAAAGGTAGGCGTAACAAAACAAACCCCACATGGTAAGAAACTACAACAAAAACCGAACAGAGGTAGAAAACTCCCTACAATCCCAAGGAAACAAGCAAACAAGCAAACATCACACTTTACTGCCGCGCCGATCGTTCGCGCAGCCCTCCCCACCCCGGGAGGGGGAGGGGGGAGCCCCGGACCTACCGCGCCGGCTGCCAAGCTCCAGTTCGGAAGCCAAGCTTCAACCAACGCGAAAAAACCGCCGACCGGTGGGAGGGAGGGTTGCCAGGGAGCCTCCGGGGCTCACCCAGAAAATGGCGTTTCATTACATTCAACGCTGGTTTTCTGTGGGGAGCCCCTACGGCTCCCTGGAGCTTCATACCCAAAGAGAAGGAAAAGAAAGGGCTAACCCGGGAGGCGGCCGCCACAAACACTGCAACGCAAAGCCAAGAC
Organism: Procambarus clarkii; assembly: GCF_040958095.1. Lineage (NCBI taxonomy): Eukaryota > Metazoa > Arthropoda > Malacostraca > Decapoda > Cambaridae > Procambarus > Procambarus clarkii. The sequence continues at coordinate 226,006 of NC_091231.1, forward strand.
AACCGGTCGCAAACCTGCGACCCAAGGCAACAAGAACGCCCAAGAACAGACGCACATATGGATGGGCGGCCAAAAACCTGTGCGACCCACAATTCCCTGCGCCCGAAATGAGCCCGAGACGTCACCAACACAGCAGCAATTGCTGCAAACGTCTGAACAGCACGGGCGCAAAGACAGACCGCAGGAAGAAGGAAAACACTGCGGACGACCCGGGAGACCCGAGCCCTGAAAACAGGGAACGAAGGAACCGGATCAACCACAGCGCATCCCCAGGCACGGTACGCCGGCAACAGCAAAAAGCACAACTGGACAACACAGGACGCACCCCCCGGCCAAACCAAACAAGAACCAATACCCCAAGAACCCCTCCGGAAAGCAGCCGTCTCGACCGTCGCCAGGACAGAGAAAGGCTGCACACCAATAAAGCTACCACCAGTACCAAAGAGGAGGAAACTGAAACCGAAGGGGCTACCACAAACTGAGGGGAAGAGAAGAAGGCACCCTGAACAAGGACCAGGATGTCGCAGGCGACTCATGAGCAGGCCGGAGGGGAAACAAAACGAGAAAACGTAATAAACGTCATACAGTCTCCAAGACGAAGCTCGCAGGTGGGACACCGTCAACAAAGCCACCTGAACACCATAGAGATGGCGATACCTGTGTCAAAATACCAGACGCGAAGAGCCAAAGAGAAGGCCGAACCAGTCACGGACAGGACCGATTCGGCCTGCTGAAAGAGGCGAAGCCTCAGGAAAAACGCCCCGGGTACGGACACCTATCAAGCAGCGTCTGAAAAGAAGGCCGGGCCGGCCACCGTGGAACCATAAGGACTGTTCTCGTGGGAATGGGCTGCAACCGAGCCAGAACCCGAAGCAACAGCTGGACCGGGAGAAGAGGTACAGGTACCCCCCACCTCGACCAGGCCTGCCGAAAGCCTCCACCGTGAAGTCCTCGCAGGTGGGAAGGGCGCCACAAAACGGGCGACGCCTAGACCACGCCGACCCGAAGACGTCCATGGCCAGGAGTCCATAAGCCCAACAGAGCCAACAAAACGAATCGGCGACGACTGGCCAACCCACTAAGAGGAATGAACCGAGACAGCCGTCCACCAGGACGCAGGACACACCCCGGACACGAACCACACGGTTAACCAAACCCCCTGTGGTTCCGGCAAGAACCACCAGAGAACAGTCCAAACAGAGCTGAATGGTAGAGTACCTAGTGACCCAAACCCTCCGAAGCGCAAACCAGACAGCCATGAACACCTGAACCGGGCTGTGAGCCCGACGGACAGACAGACTCCATCAACCTCGGCCGACCTGGTGAGCACTGGTCACAAAGCCCCAGCCGAGAGACGACCCGTCCGTGAACACATCGAGCGAAGGCTCGGGGAGCTGCCAAGGCACGGAACCCCGAAAACCCCAAAGAGGAAGCTGGTGACGCAGCACCAACACCAGATCCCCAGAGGAACCCAAGGAATGCAAGAGGCGGAAGTGGAGTCTCCGTAGGAACCAACCGACGCCGGAGCCAAACCCGACTCCGCGGGCAGACAAGCACGCCGAAGTGCAAACCCCCGCACAACCGCCCAAGCAACCTCTGAGCAACCCGGGACCCCCCCTGAACAGCCAAAGGCGGGACCACAGCCACAGTAACACTTCTGGAGGGAAGACAATGAGGGGCCCAAGAGCCTGAAACAAGGCCCAGGTCCGAACCCGGGACGGAAACAGAAGGTAAAACCTTCAGATCACCAGGAAACCAAACCCAGCGATCTGGAAAGAACCATCCCCTGGCGAGCAGACAAGCGGACTGACTGGGAGCCCACTCCAGCCAGTCGTCGAGGTAGGCCAGACACCGAATCTCAGACGCAGACAGGGCACGAAGATCCGGTAAAGATGCAAAGAGTATACAAAGTGCCCTTCACAAAATAGGGAATGCAATAAAAACAGCAAACCTGAAGCCCCTCCACCAAAGCATTGTATGACAATCATAATAAGACATTATGACAGATGACAATCATTATATGACAATATGACAATTATAATCAAAGCATTATATGACAAAGAGTGCTGGGAAGACGGGACACCACGAGAGGAGCTCTCATCCTGTAACTACACTTAGGTAAGTACACACAGGTAATTACCAACCATGCTAGCCCCAGAAAAACTGGAGAGGAACGTGCCAAGAAGTGACCTGGAGGTCCAGGTCCACCATCCATGCACCCGGCCCTAACAGAATCCGAACAGGAGACAACAGTCCTCCGAGCAGGGCAGAGGATCCAGGGCGCAGACGGAAGTAGTCCAGAAGAACTGCAGACTGGAAAAGCTCATGACTGCAAAGAGCAGACGGGAAAAGCTCATGACTGCAAAGAGCAGACGGGAAGCCCAGAAGGATGGGGCGGATCGACCACGCCCCACGCACCCACGAAGAGGAAACGACGAAGCGCAGGGAAGAAGCCCACCCCGCCAGCTCTGAACCCCCCCCCAAGGGGGAGAAGCTGTCCTCCGACGCCAGCAGAGGCCGGAAGACAACCCAAAGCGCCCACCAACAGCGGGACCAAGCGAGAGGCAAGAGAGCAAGCTGCTCCCCCAGCGCCCAGTCAACAGAGAAGGGAACAGAACCCCTTCAGAAAGAAAAAGTACACTACCGAAGTCATGAGGAGAGACCACGGGAATGAAACCACACTTCGCTGGAAGAGGAAGTGAGGGGAGACCTGATCACCACAAACAAGATACCCAAGGGAATCGACAGGGTTGAGAAGGACAGGCTATGTAACACAAGGGGCACACGCACTAGGGGACACAGGTGGAAACTGAGTACCCAAAAGAGCCACAGATAGAATTAATTTTTTTTTTTTTTTTTTTTTTTGAGTGTCAGAATGGGAACGGGAAAGCACTAAGAAGTAATGTGGCGACTCCTCACACAAGTAACGAGGCTGACCCCCATACAATGTCACATGTAGACATGACAGCCCAAGAGGCACAGGAGCCGATACACCTGTTGACGGACGGTTGAGAGGCAGGACCAAGGAGCCAGAGCTCAACCCCCACAAGCACAACTAGGTGAGGACATATATCGTAAAAGCACAAGCCGCCGACTAGTGGCAAAGAGCACTACGCCGGCCAGGCAAAGAAGGCACAAAACTGCATCAAAAGGCCCACCTCGACAGCAAAACCACAAAGTCCCAGCACAACCACAACATGTGCCAAGACCCAAAAAGCTCAGTCTGCAAGCCAGGAAGACCCCGGAACCCCAAAAGGCAGAACCGGGTCACACGAGGAAACAAAGTCCCCTGAACCCACAAAAGGGGGCCCAAGAGGAAGAAACCTCCAGAACGAAACCAAGGAACCCAAAGGAACCCAGAATCGAACCAGGGGGAGCCGAAACCACCACATTTGCCGGCGGAGAACACCACTAAAAGGCAAAGCACAGACCCCAGCAGAACGCCCTGGGAAAATGGTCCCAACAGACCGAAAACCGAGGGGCAAGGTGTGGGAGCAAGCATACCAGCCAGGGGCACTGAGCCGAAACCCAGAGGCTCAGACCCAAAATCAACACCCAAACGTTCCCAGAGGAACAGGCAACGGCAAGAAAACACCAGAAAAACAAAGAAACGACAACAGGAGAACAAAAACCCTGCAAATTTTTTGAAAACTCACCAGAGACGCTCGCTCGCACACCCAGACGCATGTAAACAAACCGCAACGCCGCCCTGGTGGCCACGCCGGGAAACCGGCAGACGAAAATGGCCGCCAGCAGGGGCCTGTGACTGATGCTTAATACACAAAAACACGCCAGCAAATGTGGGAAGCTAGCAGACTGGAAGGGCGAAAAACGACGCCCAACAGCAGAAAAACCCCTGAAGGGGCAAAACCGCCCCAGAACTGCTAGCAGGCAACCCCCACAGCCCCGGGAACCAACAACAGAGGCCCCGGGGCAGAGCCGGCCTCCAAGCCCTCCGCCCTTAAAGAAAAGCAAGAGCCCATGGGAAAGGCAACAAGAAAGGGCCGCTGGTAAGACCCAGAAGCCTTGGCAGGAGGCACAGGCTCAAACCTCCGTCCCCAACCCGAACGGGGCATCCCCCGAAAACCGCCCGAGTCTCTGCCGCAACTGAACCCCGCCCCGACCCCGAAACCCGCAGACGGCCCGGAGCCGGGAACATGGAGAGAAAGGGGTGAGCAGCACCTAACCAAACGGGGCGGCCACGGGGCATTCGAGTGGGAAACCAACCTAGCATGTTGCAGCAACCTAACCTAGCTTGCAACACGGATGCCGCCTGTACTCTGAACAGTAATAACATCAGGAGAGTACTGGAGAACAAGCAGAGAATCACTCGCAAGACTCCAGGTCAAGGTGTCAGTGACCCAACAGGCAGCATGACGGAGGTAAAAATGGCGACTGTCACCCGGAGACAAGGGAACAGCAACCAACGATCCCGTTCAAGACGGGTTGGAACCCGGAAGACACATTCAATGGTCCCCCGAGCCCAGACAGGGGTTTCCAGGGCCCGTAGGGTAACAACTACGGGAAGCCCGGGCAAGGTGTTGCTAACCGGTGAAGAAACCCAAACATAACAAGAGGGTAGATTATAGCACTGAAAACCCCTGAGACGTGTACAAGCACGGGGGCCTAGCAGAGGGCCGCCAAACACTACCAGTGGAACTATAACCACCTTAGGCAGACCCCCACCAGGCAAGAAAATGAAAAACAAAAGAAAAACCCCGCAAAAGTACACCGTCTCCAGAGGCAACAGAAACCGGCCGCCGCTTAGGTGGCAGGCTGCGCAACACCTTGACGCCCTAACCAGCACAATACCAATCCCTACCCAGGGCCAAACAAGGGTCCCAAGCCCCAGCTGGCCCCAAGGGCGAGGCAAATGCCGAGCAGCAAGAACCTCTACGGGAATGGTTCCCAAACGCCCCAGGGAAGATAACCCTGTTACGCAAGGGCAGTACTCACAGGGCGCTTAGGGAAGTCAGCCACTAAGCACATGCAGCCCCGGCACTGATGAAGTACTCCTGGCCACCGCACACCACAACACACGGCAGTGAACGCCACACAAGGCAAACACCGCCTAGGAAACTGAGGCCAGAGAAGCGTCAATCCCGGTTGACATTAGCGAACGAACTGGAGCTTGGCAGCCGGCGCGGTAGGTCCGGGGCTCCCCCCTCCCCCTCCCGGGGTGGGGAGGGCTGCGCGGACGATCGGCGCGGCAGTAAAGTGTGATGTTTGCTTGTTTGCTTGTTTCCTTGGGATTGTAGGGAGTTTTCTACCTCCGTTCGGTTTTTGTTGTAGTTTCTTACCATGTGGGGTTTGTTTTGTTACGCCTACCTTTCTGGGTGCCTAACCCCGGTCGATGGCAGATAAGGAAAACCCCCAACCATATGGGGTTTTCCAGGGCCATTGCTCCCTGAAACCTCTCTGAAGGGGCCAGGTTCTGGCGCTGGTCCCTGGTAGGTCTGAACTCCTTAGCTAATGTCCCGGTCTAACATAACATACATTAGCCCGATAAGCTCCAGGGAGCCGTAGGGGCTCCCCACAGAAATAATGTCAAAACATACAATCAGAATCAGGTGAAGAGGACATGGTTAGGCAAAATGGTTGCATTTTCCAAATAGCAGCAAATTGAGAGAACAGGTTGGAATGTGGCAATAACGTTAATTCTCAGTAAAATTAAATGTCCATGAATTTTACCTGATACATGGACAAAGGCATTGTTGTGGAGATGGTAGAGGTAAAGAATATTGCAGGAATTATAGATGGATTAGTTTACTTAATACCTCAGGAAAAGTTTATGGAAGGGTGCAAAATGAAAGAATAAGAGAGAACAGAAAGCAGAATAGGTGAAGAAAGGGATGGGTTTAGAACATGGAAAAGTCTGTACAGATAAGAGTTTTAGAATGAGAATTGTGGTAAAGTTTCAAGCAAATAGGTGAAACTGTATGCTGCCTTTACGGATTTAGAAGCAGCGTATAACCGAATTGATCATGAAGCATTGTGGGAGATTTTAAAGATCTATGGAATGGGAGGGAGCTTACTAACAGCATTAAAGTCCTTTTATATGATGAAAAGAGCATGTTTGAGAGGCTTGATGATGGTGCAAAAGGTATAGAACATTCTAGAATGGTATACTGACAACAATTCTTGGAGGTATTGCTTTTATGGAGTGACTTTACCTGGGAAACATGGTATCACAAAATATAGAAAAATTATGCCTAAATGTAAACAAGTTAAGCAAGATGTTAATACAACATAACATACTGGATTATACAATGATACAGTGTAATTAGTATAAAGTTAAAATACAATCCAAATAAACAAAACAGAAAAATTTATAAAACAATGGAAAAATGAGAATGAGACTACAAAAATGTTTTGCAATTTTCATATTTAATAGATCATAATGTATCAAGAATGACAAGTTTAAAGCAATATTAAATGTTACCTGCATGAATATTTTTTCTAGATTTTGTTCAGATTCCCCAAAATATTTGCCAAGAACAGTGGATCTTTTGACAGGAATGACATGCAGATGAAACTTGGCAGCCATGGCCATGATGATGGAAGACTTCCCACAACCCGGTGGCCCAAATAACAAAAATCTTGATGGTGAAGGAATTCCACACTTCTGGAATACTTGGCCATGTGTCAGGGTTAAACTAATGGCTTCGTGTAGTTGCGATTTAATCACATCATAGCCACAAACGTCCGATAGCTTAACCTGAAATAAACCTGTACGAATTATATATTGTAGATATTTATAGTATTAGAAAGAAACCTGAAATTCATGTAGTATTGCAACACGAAGCCTCATATTTACAAACAAATTATGCAAATAGACCTATAAAATATAAATATAACATCAAATAAAAACTTTACTAGACTAACACACTGTCGTCTTCTGGTATACACGAGACGATTTAATGTGGCCCACTTTTACACACGGAAAAATTTAGACCATTAATTGGCATCACAATCAACCTCCTGCTTCACATGACTGCATGAGGCAATATCACTTAAAGATTGGTTTAATTGTGCAAACTCTCACCTTATACTCAGGTGCTGAGGAATCCCTAAGTGCTGCAGGCTTAATGGCTGCTAGTGATGCTTCTATGTCTCGTTTCGTTAGATTCTTTCCTTCTGCCTGCATGATCGACTCCATCACAACAACCCGTAGATCTCCGCCAGTATACCCATGGGCATTACTAGCTATTGTATCGAGTTCTGATTCCTTTATATCATTGGGTACACTGAAAATCAATATATAAAAAGATGCTTACTTCATGAATTTTTTTGTTGAAGAGCATGTGTTCGGAGGAAATCAGATTAATGATGTTAATTCATAATACTGTACCCAGTACCCAACAAATTACAATTAAGTGGTGAACAAAGAACTTGTCCAATTAATTTCACAAAGCATATTCACACACTTTACAGGTAAGGTAATATTCAGGAGACATCACTAAGCCAGTATGACTTAGCAATATCTCCTAGCACTTGGAAGGACTACAAGGACAGGGAATTTGGATAGGATTTAATGGAAGGAAACACACCTTATAAGTAGCTTCTTTAGGATGTCCATTCTGGCAGCATCACCAGGAGATGATAAAACAATATCATGGGAAAGCCTGCCAGGTCTCCGTAATGCAGCATCAAGAGTCTGTGGTTTAGTTGCTGTGGCAATTACAATTATTCCTGTTGATTAATAATAAACAATAGATCAAACTTGTAAAATCCAAATAAATGGTGGGAGACAGAATGAAATGTGATCTATGACAGTCATTAACTTTGTGTCTATTATCATGCAAGCTTACACAATATTAGTGTTGACATTCCGTGGAAGAACAGGGGCGAACAAACACGTATTTAGGCATTCAAACTCGCTCCCAAGTAAACCTAAGTTGATTTATTTACCCTAGACATTTGTAGTAGGCAAGGCTGCATTATTATATATTTTACAACTCCAAAAGCAAAGGAACCATACCCAGAGGTCAAGGGTCGTAACAATAACGTACCCAGGCGGAACTATATCAGACGAAGAACAGCTGCACAGTAAATTGTCCCCCAAACCAGTGACGATACTACCTCCTACCCAGAGACAAACAGTGGTGCATGAAACACCCCAGCTGATCCCAAGGATGGTCAATCACTGAGGAGTAAAGACCACTGTGGAGGCAGCCCCCAAGTGACTTGTGGAAGGTAACCCAAGCCACAAGGGCATTACTTACAGGGCACATAGGGAAGATAACCCTAGGCGCACACAACCTAAGTATGGTTGAAACTACTACTGGCTCGCACACCACCACTGAGACAGGACCACACCACAAGGCACAGCACTGAGAGGATTCTTCGGAGCCAGAGTCGTACGACCCGCCAGTCACACATCAGCCGAGAACTTAAGGTGTGGATAGCCGGCACGGGGGTCTGGGGCTCCCCCTTCCGCCTCATGGGGAATCGGAAGGATTTCATAACCATTGGGGAAGTTCTGTCCACCAGTTCCGCTATCTGTAGCAATATTTTAACCAGATAGGGTTTGTTTTGGTAAGGTAAAGTAAGGTAAGGTAAGGTAACCTACCTTTCTGGGTGCCTGACCCGGTTGATGGCAGACATAGAATGCTTCCAACCGCACGGGGGTTTCTATAGGCCATTGCGCCTCGTATCTCTCTGAGGGGCTCCAGGTTCTGGCTTGTGGTTCCCTGTAGGCCTAAGAACTTCAATCGCTTTGACTGATGCCAGGGGTCTAATACATTCATATCAGCCTGGATAACTCCGGGGAGCCAAAGGGGCTCCCCCCAGAAAAATCAATAAAATTATCATTAGAATAAAAAGAATTACCATCATTGCTGGCACCAAGACCATCCATAAGGTGAAGTAATGCTGTAACTATTCCAGTATCTCCGCCCTTGTCTCGGGAGCTGCACAGCACATCCAAGTCATCAATGAAGAGAAGACATGGGGCTCTATGAAAAAGAAATCATCTTTAATACTTTGTTCCCACTTTTATGGGGGGAAAATGCATCAGTTCAAAAGGAAACAGGAGGAAGAGAATGGGTGTAGAACAGGGGCTCTGAGCATACAGTATACCCTGCTTAGCAAGAGTACTTGATGTAGAAATGGTGCTGGACATGAGAACTGTACTAATAGTACAGTACATGAGTACTTGGGCATTAGCTTAGCTACTTCCATGTACAAATTTGAAACCAGTCCCTCTAATACAAATCCTAGTGTTTTCTACATAGGATAATATGGTACTATAGTTTGTGTCACTGTCTATGTCCAATATGAGAGTGAGAAAAAGCACAGGAGCAAGCACAGTACCCTGGTGGACTGACTTTTTATCGATGGATTTTGATTTTACTTCAACTCAAGAAAGCAAACAGTGACTGCAAAGAAATACAGCCCATCCATGGTCCAGCAATGCTTAATAGTGACAGCTTGAATTAATGTGCATTTTCACATTTCTAATAAAAATTTAATATTTTAAAATTACTGTGCAGTATTTGAAAATCTTTGTGTTTTTGTTTTTGATCTTTTAACTACCTATCACTGTAAATGTCTATGCTTTCAAGAGTACATGCAAAATATTACATAAAAATGATCAAACAAATAGACTAACAATTCATAGTGTAAATTTTTTTAAATGTCTTAGAAAACTAACCTGTTTAGAGCTTTGGTGAAAAGATGCTTCATTCTTTGTTCAGTCTCTCCTCGAAATTTGCTCTTCACTTCTTCAAGCCTGATACTAATATGTTTATTACCATATTTAGTTTTCAGAGCCTCACCTATCAAACTCTTGCCACACCCAGATGGCCCACTGATCAATATACCTTTCACTGGCTTGACATTGGTTATGGTGGGGGTAAACAACATATGAATTTGATGGTGCAAGCTTTGCAGTTCGTGTTGATATCCACCAATATCTTCAAAGTTAATTTTTTTTATTTCAAATTTTGTGTCTGCACCTGCCACACTTTCTGTAACTATTTGAGTCTGCCAGATACACTGAAATGGTTTCTTCTGACAGCTTGCTGTTTGCAATGCATAGAATTTTACATTTTGAACCTTTAAAATAATTTCTTGGCTTAAGTAATGAAGAAAAATAGTCATACCAGAGCAAATAATCAGACGTTTAATCACAAGTTGTTCCTTTAAGAACTGTGTAAAGGCAGTAGACTCGCTTAATTCTTTGTTGGAGAGAAGACAAAATGAAACTTCCTCTGCATACAGTTTGTGACACTCTGAAGATACTGTAATTTCATCCCCTTCGCACAAATTTTGATCTAAAGAAACACCTGCAAATATAAGTAAAATTACATATACATTTACAGTACTGTACTGATAAAGGAAAAATATCTTATTTTATTATATAAATGTAACTTCATATATTCAAGAATTACTGTGTATAATGACTACAGCATTTAAAAAAAAACTTAATGAAAACTTACTTTCAGCAATAATGGCAATGTTTTCTTTTAACTTCTTATCGAGGACAAGTAAAGCAGGAAAAACGTCAGTCTTGGTTATAAGAGTAACCCACTGACCATTAAAACCTCGATTGGCTGCCACTACTGGCAGCATTGCAATGCTTAGTGAATGAATATTTTGAAGTTTTCTTTGAGTTTTAACTGTAAACACAAACCAAATATTTTGTCAGTACAATAGGCTGACTATATCCTCCAAAATATTTTGCCACACTACTAAGTTAGCACATCCTTTTCTCCCATCAAACTCTTAGAACAATTACCATATACAGTACAGTAGTTACTTTTCATAACTGTCTCAAATACTTCAGCATCCCTTCTCCCTCTAATTATCTCCTAGATACAGTTTTTTAGGACCTTTATTCTGCCCACGGGCCGACAATGCTTCGCTTGAAGTTTTCTATAACAGAGGCTTGTCACTGAGTGGCATTTTCTGCAATATATTCCATCAATGTTGATAGCAAACCTAGTGACATTGTGTTCTTGTCATAACTGATCAAATGCCAACATTTCATGCAGTTTTCACACACATCACATTCTCTGCATAAAAACTCTTAGCCATTTCAAACAGCTTCCATTCAATAAACAGGGCCAGGATTCCATTAAGCATTTTTGCAAATGCTTGCAAACCTGTACATTATTTTCCTTAATATTTAGCAGCATTGTTTACATTTATTAAACAGTTAACAAGCATCAAAACTTCCCAATCATATGTTATTGTTATAGGCAGCCTCCTAGTGCTTCAGAGGTTATAAACTGTTTAATAAATGTAAACAAAGCCACCAAAGATTGAGACAAGATGTACAGGCTTGTAAATAGATGCATAAATGATTATTGAATCCTGGCTCAGGTACTTTAAGTAGGGCATTATATAAAACAATCATTATCTACTGTACTGCAAGTATTGTCTAATTTATTGTTATATACTTTAGTGATATATTTAGTAATTTAGCTATAGCCTTGTATTGTTTAAACTCGGCCCCACTTTCTAGACGAGATATGAATAATATTCTGGTACTATAAAGAAACACTGAACAATATTTACTAGTTTTATGGCTTTGCTAAGTTTACCAAACTTCAAGAAATATAAACTGCCATCCACACTTCCATGGAAATAAACATTACCACAAAGTATTCAAGAAATACTTTAATACAATTTTCAAAGGACTTAAATTTTATTTATTCTTTAGAGGATCTCAACAATGAGACAACTAATGACAGTTCATCTAAACAACTGGCATTTTGATGACATTTGACTTGCATTATCTCCTTGTTCAGAGAAGAAAACACCTTACAAAAGCATGTTCAAAATGATGCAGCATTATACATTTGATTGCATTAACTGCATCACACTGCACAAGTCACTACTTTTCAATTGTATACATTACATTATTTAGCTAAATTTCAGCCAAACTTAATATTTTACAAGATATGTAGCCTAATAATTATTACCTTTCTGCATGAGGATAAATAATGCTTTATAATTTATATAGTATATATATAGGGGGGGACCACCACTGGTGCAATTATAGGGACCCACAGCCTCATAGAAGGGAACACAGAGCATTCAGGGAAAACTATAGTAAATATATACTATATATTTTATCATTGCATATAAGCAATGCAACACATTTTCAAAATGAATGAACTCACCTTGCAATGCTGCAACTGGTGTAAAAACCAGTTTAGCTAATATACAGGATGTAGATCCATTATGGTTCTTCTTTGATTGAATATTATTAAGAGAATCCATTTTAAGAGAGTATTGTTGTTCTTACATCAGGTTCTGGAGATCAGTTCAAAAGTTAGGCTTCTTGAAAATACATTCATGTTTAAATGTTTTAAATAACATTCTGAAATATAAAAAAAAAATTATGATTAAATTCAACAGTAAATATGAAGATTTATCGTTTAGGATAGAACTGCCACCTAAGTAAGTTTGTAATAAAATTTGATATAAAAAATACTATAGAAAAATTTACTTTTATGAAATCCTAAAAGGAATGAATAGAAAGAACATTTAATAAAATTACACCACAATCTGTCTGAGGATGGAATATTTACAAATACAAGACACCACCCAAAATACTGCACTGTATGTAGATAATAGAAGTTATGACATTCACCAAATGATAGGCAAGACTAGTGACAGCGTTCAGCCAGGTAGTTTATCCATCATAATAAAGCATGTGTCACAATAACGTGGCTGAAGATATCATCATCAAACTACATATCAGAAAATGAAGAAACGATGACGTTTCTTCATTTCCTGATGTGTGGTTTGGTCATCACCCATAATAAAAGGCATTTCACCAGTATAAACATGTATATTATGAGACATACCCATATTATTCTCCTTTCAACAGTAATGCTTAATATTCCTATAATAACATACTTTATTTGGTACCCACAGGCCCACAATCCTAGGTGAACAAATAACAACGGCCGCCCATGTGTTGGTAACTTGTATTGTGGGAACCACTGAACATTGCTGTACATATTACTGTGCAAAAAAGCATGATGTGCTCATGTTCTTTGGCGGCGTTTTCACTTTGCTGAATCTTCAGACAAAACCCTCTGTAACCAAATGCTGGTTTCGACCATTCTCTTGTTTTGTGGCTCTTCTCTTGGGAACCACTTACCATTAAAACTGAACACAGTATGCATGACAGCATGATCAATTGAAAACCCTACAAAAACATACTAATGTGTGTTTTGGTAATGTTTTTAATTTATCGAACCGGAAAAGAATCTAAAAACCTGTTAACTACCCTGGGACTTCAGGAGACAAGTGTGTGCCAGTAGCCGTATAGATCTGGGCTATTGAACAGGAATGCCTGACGACGGTATCTAAACCTATAGTAAACACTTCAACATGTCTTCTGGCGAAGTAGCGTGATCGTGGCATTACAAAAAAAATGTTATGCTCAAACCCTAATGAGTGTACCTTATTATATATAAATAAAGGTTGAACCAGGAGTCCTATTCTTCTTCTTCTTCATAGTTTGCATGAAGGGTTTGTCCTCCCGATGACTGCAAGGTCACGAGTGGTCGGGGGCCGAGTGGTCACCTCCAAGGCTCCAACACCTGGGTTGTTATTGTGGCGGCGGTCGCTTGCATCGCGTCAGCCTTTACGTTTTCTTTGGTTTCACTGGAGAGAAACGTCATGCTTATTTATTTATTTATTTATATGCAAGAAGGTACATTGGGTTTGTGAGAATACATAGCATAGTATTTACAATCTTGTAAAGCCACTAGTACGCGCAGCGTTTCGGGCAGGTCCTTAATCTAACAGATAATTTTAAGTAGGTAAATTCTATCAGTTAATAAAGTGATAACAAATACATTACAAGAAAAAATGAGATGAGAGATTAGTATATTAAAGCTCTGATTGATTACATTGACAGCCTCCTTGAACAGTGGTTCATATTCAAAAAACTCCTTAGCCAAACGAACCGTCCACTCCAGCTTTTGATGAAAATTCAGTTGACACTGTAGGGAACAACAGCCTCTTCCTTCTATTAGTCTGCATCTCCCACGTCCTGCTGAGCATGGCTTCATTTTTTATTTCTTTGTTATGTCCTCCTCACTGTCTTTGAATATTTCGCCGTTTATATCTGTTCACTACTGCTTGATACGGGGCCTAGTATCATCCTGTCTGCCATCCCCACTGTCACACTCTCCAGGCCCAGTGCAGGATCTTCCATCACCTAGGCAGACCGCCTCAGCCATTTCCTCGATACACAAAGGCACTGTATCACTGCAACAGTCGAGAACAAATTCACAACATCTAGCTGCAGCAGCCACGTGCAAACACGAAGATGCGGAGCAACACGTCCTCCTCGCATCATGCAGCAGGCCGCACTGACGGTATGCACACTAGTGGCTTTAGGTATTGTATGTACTACCTCTATCTTTAAATCTAAAAGAATGTTTGTACTGTAACTCTGCGTCTGTCTCCGCCGGGTGCGGGAATCGAACCCCGGTCCCTAGGTCCACGAGTCAACCCGTCCTCGACTCAAGTCCATAACATCCAGCGCTCGCCCCCACAGACGCATTCATAAATTTTAACTTGCTGTTCATTCAAAACAATAATTTTCTCAAATATAAATTAATATTATAATATATTAGCATATTGTGCATATATAGGCATAGGTTAGGTTAGGTGTTTCGGTTCGGTTGGCGATTATTTGCATTTGTAGTACGTGGGTGAAGCATTTATAGCGTTGTGGTTCGAACAAAACTCGTCAGTGAAGCACTTGTTCCGGAAGTGTTCGAACGAAATCAGTTGTGAGTCGTGTGTAAACTGCTTTTCATTCATAAACAGGGGGCTTGGCGGGTGGATGGAATCACTTTTGGATCTTTGTTTGGAGGACGGGCTGCACGAATCTATCCGCTCGGCCACCTTGGCTCCCTGATTGTATCGCAGTCCCCGAGCGTCGTTGATCGTTTTACTGAAATTAACTGTCAAATTGGTATAAAAATGCTTAGGCTAACTCAACCTAACACTTGCACAGAAGCCCTCCAGAATTTCTTTATTGAAGGTCAGCATTGTTCCAAATGGATAACTGAAACTGGAACTGAATTCAGAATATATCAGATTTATAATTTGTACCAAGAGAGACAACAACGGCAATTTTAATCCCTCCCTCCCTTTCCAGCCAAGAAGCAAATTAGAGATCAGCCCAAGCTTCGTCTTCAGGCAAAGCTCAACGCCTTAAGCCATATTGATTCTCTGTCCACAGAGCATTCTCTCTCAAATCATATACACTGATGGTTCCCTACACCGCCCCACGGGTGCAGCTGGAAGTGCAGTTGTCCTGACAATGGGTGATGGCTTATATTTTGAGTGGGAAGTCCGTATAAACAACTGGGCCTCTATCCTTCAGACGGAACTATTTGCCTTGTTCTTTGCACTGAAATGTGTACAAGTCTCCAAACTTGATACTTTAATTATAAGTGACTCTCACATCATCAATGGGGTCAGCATTAAGGACTTGCCCGAAACGCTATGCGTGCTAGTGGCTGTATAAGAATGTAAGAACGCTTGTATAACAAAAATGAAAAAGAAATGAAAGATATTGATATGTACAGTTATACAATATACAGGCAGTTATGCAATGATACAATGATACGGGTAGTTATACTATATCAGAAGATATTTGTAATCAAGAATGAATGTACAAGAATGTAACAACTCTTGTATATATCTCATATATATCTCAATTTAGAAAAATAGTACAACACCCCTCTCATAAAACGCTATTACAAATCCACTATGAGCAAATGAGCACTATTTAATGGCAGAATTTAGCCATTTTGTTTAACAACTTTTATATCTCCTATTTTTAATGATCATGGTAATTAAAAATTCATATTTAGGATCTACAAGGAAAAGCCATAAGCTAGAAGGGTGTACTGAACACTCTTGATGACGTCACTAAGGAGGCAAGGCTTTTGAAAAACCTTCCTGTGATTGGCTGTTGCAGGTAATGCCAACATTCTTTCTATGAATGAAATGCAAACTAAGAATATGTCCTTTTGCACAACTTCTTTGTTTTGTACCTCACAGAAATTTCCGTCTAATTGAATAATGCAGTCCAGTATGAGGGTGAAGCATTGTATCATCGATGTTATAGATTATTATTATTATTATTATCTGTGTGAGGCAATCCCCACTTATGACATCACTAGTTAGGTAACCAGGCCATGTTTCTTCAATACCTGCTATATCCTGCAATATTTAATTATCAATTTATTAATAGTTTCAAATAACTAACACTTAATTTTTTAGATAGATTAAAGTTGAAGCAGAATATCATAAGCAGGGTTGCTGTGCTGAACAAAAATTATTTATTAATTAAGTGGGTGGAACCTTTAGCTAATCCCTTCCTGTGATTGCGTGTTGCAGTGAATTGATTGCGTGTTGCAGTGAATGTCAACAAAGAATTTCTACCAATGACATGGAGGCACGAGAATTCTTACTTCAGCACAACAACCCGCCTTATGGGCTGCTGTTCAGCTATATATAGTGCATGGGCGAGCTAACAGATGGCGTTAGCTGTATTCTGTAGGGTGACTCGTTAATAGTGTAATTTGATGTCAACAGATGGCATAAGCTGTGTCATATGGCTACTGTTGACCTGCTGATGGTGCTCTTTTCTGCCGACAGATGGCATCAGCTGTATTATTATTATTCCGGAATCCCTTTAAACCCTGATCTACAAAAAACGGTAGCTTATTATAAGGTTTTACACCATGCTGGTGTTATTAGGTAATTGGAGTTCTGTAATTACTTTTTTTTTATCTGCTGTTGAGGATATCATCATATAACGTTTGGTTAGGTTGTTCGTCGTATATCCTGTATTAATTGTTGTTGAATTTATTGTAATTGTAATTGATTGTAATAGATATTAATTGTTGGGTTAATTGTAATTGGAGTTTCACATTAATTTTGTTCTTACCTTTCCAATTTTGCGCCGTTGGTTGAGAGCGACCGACTTAATGTACTGTTAAACATCAGTCCGTAATATTATTAAAAGAAATTATGCATATAATAACAGCTTCCTGAGCTTAGTGGAAACACGTCATGCATGGGGGACTTTTAATAGTAACAATTTCATAATATAAAGTACATATACATATGTAGATAATATTAGTATATTTTGGTAGCAGTCTTTCTTGTAAACATATGTTGTTAAATATGACCGAAAAAGTAAGATTAATAATTCTAACACGAATTTTCTCAATATTTCTTATATTTCTTTTTACTGTCGATGGTAAATGAAAAATCTTTCAATTGATTTTTCAATTAACATCGACAGTAAAAAGAAACATAAGAAATATTGAGAAAATTCGTGTTAGAATTATTAATCTTACTTTTCGGTCATATTTAACAACATATGTAGATAATAATATAGACTAAGTAACTTGCAGAAAACTTACAATAAAGTTACAAGTATACTTCAGTAAAATAGTTTCATAACAGATATGATAATATATATATATATATATATATATATGTCGTACCTAGTAGCCAGAACGCACTTCTCAGCCTACTATGCAAGGCCCAATTTGCCTAATAAGCCAAGTTTTCATGAATTAATTGTTTTTCGACTACCTAACCTAACTTTTTAGGCTACCTAACCTAACCTATAGAGATAGGTTAGGTAGGGTTGGTTAGGTTCGGTCATATATCTACGTTAATTTTAACTCCAATAAAAAAACTGACCTCATACATAATGAAATGGGTTGCTTTATCATTTCATAAGAAAAAAATTAGAGAAAATATATTAATTCATGAAAACTTGGCTTATTAGGCAAATCGGGCCTTGCATAGTAGGCCGAGAAGTGCATTCTGGCTACTAGATACGACATATATAATATATATAACTTGCATAAAGATCACAATAGTAAGTAACGTAAACAAAATAATAACAATGTATGTACCATAAGTAACTTAAAGGCAGTAAAGTAAGCACAAAAGTAAGTAAGAAGTACCATAACGTAACTATTTAAATAGTTATAAGTAGGAGCACCTATTTGTTACTAAGTACATAATACAGATAAGCTTAGTTGACTTGCATGTGCCTACATGTACAGCTTTTCCGTAACTTAATTATGCCGAGTTTAAACCTTAAAGCCTTACAATGTTTTGAAATTAAGTGTAGATGAGTTAGGGTAATTTTAACTAAGCTGTGCAGTTACGTCTACTGCCAGAAGTGGGACATATCATTTTGAGGGGTTCCAGGGTAGCACCCCCCCCCCCCTAATAACAAACCTTGCAAGGAAGCCCCGGTACAGTAATTTGCTAAGGAAAAATGAACAAAGGCGTAGGGCAAGGTGTGAACAAAAGTATTGAAAAGTGAACAACAATATTTTACATTTATTTGAAAGTTGGAAACAAAATGAAAAATATGTTACAGAAGTACATAGGTAACCGATTAAACAAATTTGCTGTATTCCATCCATTAGACATGCCTTCAATCTCCGTAGTCAAGGTCATATTAAGCATTCTATGGCGTTTTTTCCCCTCGAGGAGAACATAGAAATATTTCGGTGATTAAAACAGCTGAGGCAAGAGAGAAGCCGGAGAGGAGGAGGAAGAAGGCAGCCTGTAGGTGCAGGAGAGTGATGGCACCTGGCAGGCTGCTGCTCCTGCCAGACTTGTCCTGTCTCTTCAGCTTCGACACCTCGTCCTTAGTCCACTTGTCCACCAGACCAGACTCTCGCAGCTGCAGCAACCTGACCCAACATCATAAGACTGATGTAGCAATAATAATATTAACAACAAAATAGCTAACTCCATACATGTGAGAATTCTGATACAGCTAAGAAATACAATGGATGCATCTCAACACTGAACTTTATCCCCCTGACCTGACTCGGCTGCAACATCCTGACCCAACACCAGGTTAAAAAAAAATATGTAGTCAGTAATAATAATACATTTCTTCATAAGAATTATTTTCAACGGGCAATTTGATTCTAAAATAAATTAAAGTAGAGTAGATATGTTACTACAGATGGCTACAAAATGAGAAGATGGAGCATTTGATAAAGAGTTTGGCACGAGGGTCTGGTGAGGTAAAGTCATTTGGGCGAATGGAAATATTCCGCACCATCTTGAATACTTTGCGAGACTAGGCTAGGTTTAAGTAGGCACTGGTTTTGCTGTACCTAAATGTTCCTGTGCAGTTTCCTTACCAGGTTATGACATACCAGGGCATTATCTTCTAGAACATGTATTTAAATGAAGCAATACCTAGAAGGTCAATACTCAGAGGTCAATTAAATTGATGTGCAGATTTGTTTAAGATATGTCCACGTCGATCGGTCCTGATATAAAACAAGATACGTTATTGTTCAAAACAAGGTCTTATAACGAGTTTATCATTGTTTAGTGTTGGGCTTAATACTTATCAACCTCATTAAGACAACCGTAAGTGTTTACCGACTAACCAAATATACTGGACCACGTACAGAACTAAAAGAAATTCTCAATGTATATAACCCGAGAAGATACATTGTGAACTTCGTCATCTCAGTTTGGTTGATAATTACACATGGCTGAAAACATTCTTGTAGGGAGCGCCGCTGACGAGCGCCATGCCATAGCCCTGAGGGTAGAATGTCTGCTGCGCCATGTAGAACTTACTTATGCCTGTCTTTCTCACCCGGATTTCGACAGCCATGTAAGAGTTCACGAAGGCGTACTTCCCCATAAGAACCTGCAACAATACCAGCGTCAACTACCGAAATACTAATACATTACAAGATGCAACCCACAACTGTCGCCCGACTTCTGTGGTACTCCTAGGTGAACAGAGGTAATATTCCATCAGGCAAAATGAAATTGTACCCAACCCTTTATCCCTGTTACCCCTCCCACTTGTTAATGTTCGTGTTTCTTGTGATTCTCCTCAACTCCTTATTGGCTGTTCCCACAATTACACTAAACTAGGGAAAATTAAGTAAAACAACCATTAATTAAAAACACCTGTATAATCTGTGGAAGGTAACAATACAAATTAAAAAAATAGGTCATGACACTCACCTTAATCACTGAATATAATACAAATATTACAATATCAATCACTGATCTTAATAAATTTACTTTGAACTCGGCACACTCCTTAATGAACTTAAACACACTATATAGTCAGACAGCAATTGTTCACAATTTTGACTCTAGGTAACTTTACTTATCTCAGAGCTATTGACAACCATTCCATTCCAGTCTCCATGTGTCACTGACTACACCGCCCTGCAAACTGACTGGAAGGAGCTCCTAAGCACAGCAGTCTTCCTCCTGCATTCCATAAATCAACACTCCCACATCTAACCACTCTGGCCAACACTGCCATTCAACATTATAATGAGTAATAAATTAATTAGGTACTAATTGAAATAATACCAAAACAATGTAAATTATCTATAAAGAATAATAATCACAGAAAATCACTACCCTTGGTCCTGCTGACCACAGTATATAAATAATAATAATAATAAATGTTTATTTAGGTAAGGTACATACATACAAGAAATTTTTACAAAGATTGGAGGACTTATAGATAGAGCTAGTACATACAATGCCTAAAGCCACTATTACGCAAAGCTTTCGGGCATTCGGACAGTAAGTGTTCACACGACACAGGCCAGACACAGACCGGTCTAATACCTATGTAACAGCAACTCTTGGCCACATCAAGTAGGTGTAACACAAGTACAACTCTTGTATAATACAACATCATGCACGTACCAATACTAATGACATTCTTGGCCACATCAAGTAGGTGTAACACAAGTACAACATCATGCACGTACCAATACTAATGACATTCTTGGCCACATCAAGTAGGTGTAACACAAGTACAACATCATGCACGTACCAATACTAATGACATACTTTAACACTGCACTGCAACTGAATATTATTTATTCCATGATCATAATAACAATTTATTTAAAACAGAGTTGACAAATATACCGTGAGGGGCAAGAATTATGTTAATTACAAAGTTAGGATCCAAGTTAATTGCTGGGTCATAACAGTCCCGCCCGGGGATCGAATCCGGAATTTTTGATTGTGAGCCGAGGAAGTAGACTACTGTGCTACATAACCAAAGTCATATTCAGTCTCAGCACAAGTCATGTTAATAGCATGATCAGCGTATTAAAATAATAGTAAAAATTAATAATAATAATAATAATAATAATAATAATAATAATAATAATAATAATAATAATAATAATAATAATAATAATAATTTATGCTGACACCTGCTGAAATAATCTATTAGGCCGAGTTGAAAATATATCTCAGAAGCCCATGAGGCATTACCTTCTCTACGCCCTCGTCGAAGGACCTGACATAGCCTAGGCTTGGGGTGAACATGTGCCAGATGTCTCTGTATATCCCCGAAGTCGCCTCCTGTGGCAAGATTTATAACATTTGTCGCCGTTAATAATGATTGTGGAGGATTTCGTATTACATAATAGGAAAATAAATGCATATATTTGCCATTGTCAACAGCATAGTACAACTTCTGCTCAAGTTTCCATTGGTTATCACAGTAATGATCCAGTCTTTGGAAATAGTATATTATGAATTAAATATTCTTTTTATAAAGGCCCGTTACACATAAATATATTTTTTTCATTACTGTCCAAAAAGTCTTACCCTGAATATGAACTCGTTACTTGTGCCATAAGCAAACACAGGAATGAAGCCATCTTTCTTGATAGCGTTCAGCAGGTCCACCAGGGAGTCTATTGGCTTCTCAAATGACGGGATCGCTAACACAGCCGTCAGAGTGCCAGAGTACAGCGCTGTTAAGATAATATTCACTCTTCAGTCTTGCACTTAAGTAGGCTGATACTATTAGGCAATCTACTAATTAATAAATTGTCGGATATATCATTGTATTGTAACTGGGTGGCGCACACATGAATATGGAACGGTTCCTTTGCAGAAACAACTGTACACTATCACGTTGCCCCCATGTCTTATTGAAGACACAATGTGACACTCCTAAAGGAACAGCCATGGTCAGCCCATATCTCTAGGAATCCTATAAGACTGCATTCACTGGCAACAAGCAAGACGTTGCAGTATGTACTCCCGTCCTCATATAATGCTATATTTGCACTCTCCTCGCAATATTTTACCACGATCCAGACACTTAGTCTCTTGTGTGACTCAAACGTTCTTAATAAATAAGTAGCATCATTTTAAACCCACTTAAGAAAATGGCCCCACCGTGATTCAACCATCATGGATCCTACCACATACCGCTTAGTCTCCAAATATGTCCCAGTGTACACGGTATCCTAGAGCGATGTTGGTTCGACGTTGAAACAATGTAGGTGACGTTGATTCAGGGTTGAATTGCGGTTACTCTTGTATATTGTGGGAACTGGATCAGTCTATCACTACTCTCCGCTGCTCACCATATCGTTGTTATTCACACGAGCAGATATAATACCTCCTGAGGTCACCCTCCTGCCTATTATATTATATTACATCTTCTGTGTAATATGTTTAAAAAGCGTCAGTCTAAAGGAATTCCCTTATAAATTACTATTCCCAGATACTTAGTTTCCTCTCGTTAGCTTATTTGTGAGTGGCTTCATGTGTAAGACTTTTATATTCTCGGATATTTTGGATTTTGATGGTAAATAACGGAGGAAGATAAGGAGGAAACTCACCGAAGACGTAGAAGGTGAAGAGGTACCAGGACAAGAATATGATGCGGTGAGGCCAGTAGCCTGACACAATGAGGTTGCCTTGTACCACCATGTTTCTGAACATGTTGAAGGTGTACTGCTGAATGGACCGGTCCCACTTCTTGCCCGTGTAGAGTTCCATCACCCAGCTGACACTGGACAGTACTGGACCTATCGCCAGGGTTGCCGCCACCAACAGCAGCCACACCTGCAGGATTTTTAGTTTTACACACCTGGGGGACTCTTGGATTTACACACTTGGGGCTCTTGGACTTACACACCTAGTGGGTCTTACATTTACACACCTCGGGAACTCTTGAATTTACACACCTTGGATCTTTTGGATTTATACTCCTTGTGGGGGGGGTGTCTTACATTTACACACCTGGAGGCTCTTAGATCTACATATATTCAAGCAATTAGGGATAACTTGTATACATGCGAGTTTTGCTGCTACACACCTGGAAACTCCACATTCGCAGCCTCCGTAAATTTGACTTCCAAATCTGGGGCTAGGATACTTAACACAGCTGGGAACACTTTCTCTACTTACAACTTATAATAGGTTATTTAATTTAAAATATTTCAAAGAATAAATTCGAGTACAGCGCACTCTGCTTGGTGATCTCTATTTTATGTGT
Organism: Procambarus clarkii; assembly: GCF_040958095.1. Taxonomy (NCBI): domain Eukaryota; kingdom Metazoa; phylum Arthropoda; class Malacostraca; order Decapoda; family Cambaridae; genus Procambarus; species Procambarus clarkii. Next base: position 249,353 of record NC_091231.1, read on the forward strand.
TATTCGCCTGGAGGTACGATGTTTTTTGCCTAAGGACAATAGCTTCGACATTAGAGGGCGTCTGGTTTACACATATGAGGATAGCTCATTTAACATGGAATAAACAATAATTCTTCATACCCTAAACCTATCAAGGGGGTGATGGGAGAATCACTCACATTGTAAACCATTTATCCTTACAATAAACCTACCAAGGGGGTGAAGGGCGAGAAGATGGCCCCAGCTTTACTCTTCTCCTTAGGAGCAGGAGTGACGATGGTTGTGGACTCCATGAAGTAAGGCACCGTGAAGTCCACCACAGTTTCCCTCGGTCCTGGTACACACACATACACAAGGTTAATACAGAATCCATTGTGGAGTTGGAGCTCGCTCCTTGAAGGCACAAGCAGGTGTGCACACAGTAACTATGGTCCTAGGTGAGAGAAGCAGCTGACCTGTGATGGTGATCTCGTTGATGGCGAGGTCGGCCTCCCGCCGGGCCACCATACCAATCATGCCGATGACAGAACCGTCTGGCTGAGGGCCCCCCCACTGACCCTTGGGATCCAGCTTCACTTTGTACCTGCATCAATACCCATCACGATAACTGCTGAAGCTCTTGCATCAGGTTCAATCAGTTCCACCCCTAATATTACTGAGTGGCGTTGGTTTGACGCTGAATCAAGTTATCAACGTTGATGACGTTGATTCGGAGTTGAATTAGCGTTGCTCTCAGACATTGTGCCTATTGTGTTATTATAAATTATTTATACATTTCAATGAATTAAAATGCTTCAACCTTGCAATGGTAGAAGCACCGTTTAAACTACAAATAATCCTGGTTCTCTAAATTTCCCCTGCAGTAATGATGGCGCCTCAACCGAACACAGACCAGAACAAAAATATATCAAAGAATTATGGGTGTTAATATATCTCTCCCAGGCACGCAATATATCTGCAAAATGTCACCTGAAATCACCGAGTTTATTGTGGTATAAAAATATTGTAATGCAAACTACGTTTCCATTATTTATGAGGAGTAAGTTTTTGTAAAGTTAAAGAAACGACAGTGGTCAGCGCTGATGGGCACAGCCGTGAGGTCCCAGGTTCCATTCCCCGGGCAGGACAGTAGCTTTTGAGCAATGTTTCTTTTCATGCGATGCATTAGTTAACCTAGCAGTAAACAGGTACCGGGGAGCTAGACAACTGTTATGGGATGCATCCCGTGGAAGGTCAGTAACTACCCTAAGGCGACCTCGATAAGTTTAACTGGATTCCTATCACTATGTGAATCAAAGAGTTTTAAATAGTTTCCTTACAAAAATCATTACAAGAATGGAAACTTAAACATTTTCGTATTTAATGTTACTGGTAATAGTTACAAGTTTACATTTGTTTACTCACGTAAAGTTGAGTTTGAGTGCCAAACTGGTGAGGACCTGATAGTCAATGCCAGAGTCAGGGATTGCGTGGGTGGTGGAGACTGGCGTCACCTTGAAGAAGGGCCAGTCGTCCACCACGGCCGCCGTCAGGGTCCTGCCGCCGAAGTCTCTGTAGACTTGCTGAAGGTCCGGAGTGAGGGAACTGCTGGCGACGTGACGACCTCCAGAATCTCTGCTCCACCACCACCACCCCACCGCCTTCAGCCTGCACACACACGTTACTTTGTCATCCTACACAAAACCAGTCAATAATCTGCCCCCATTAACAACTAACCAACCAGAAGAAGCCAGTTAACGCACCTGTGAGCAGCTACTCACCTCACTTGGTTGTGAATGTCGACATAAGAAGTACGCAGCCGATACCTCATGTCTGCCGTCCTCACAGCAGCCGTCATCTGCACCAGAGGGAAGTGTCGAGATGTTTCATCCTCAACACCTCAAATACACACCAACACTTCATAATAGTTAGCAGACAAAATATTCACGTTACACTGCTCAAAACAAGTTAATGTCAATGGCGACTCAAATATTTACTATACAAAGTATTTTGAAACAATATTTTGTATACTTAGTGTATGTATGTACTCTCTCGTACATATGTGTAAACTTGAGCGTGTTGAGAGAAAATGTGCGTGTGTGTGTACTCACCTAGTTGTGCTTGCGGGGGCTGAGCTTTGACTCTTTGGTCACACAAAGTGTCCTCACTGTGTGTGTGTGTGTGTGTGTGTGTGTGTGTGTGTGTGTGTGTGTGTGTGTGTGTGTGTGTGTGTGTGTGTGTGTGTGTGTGTGTGTGTGTGTGTGTGTGTATTCTCCCTCAGGCAACTCACCTGTGTACCTTCCCTAAGGTGGGTTATCAGTTCCGCTGTAAAGTCACTCTGAAGGATCACATACCAGTAAACCGCTGATGATTCCAAGTTCATCTCTTTAACCTGAGAGTGATATTACAGACATGTTTCACAACCCACTGAAGGCTCCATTCTCAATAGTCTATATTCATACAATTGGTGTAAACACACATAGTATAATACTCGTTCGAGGACGCACGAACGTACACATGGTCTATGTGAGGAATGGCCTAGAAAATAGCTTCTAAAGTTTAACTCAGGAAAGTGTTGAGTGATGAAATTAGGCAAAGGGAACAGAAGGCTGAACACAAGGTACCATCTGGGAGGTGAACTCCTGCAAGAGTCCAATAGAGAGAAAGATCTAGGGGTTGATATCACATCCAACCTGTTCCCAGCGGCCTACATCAAACACTTGCAAGCACAGTTTGTTTTTTAACCGCCAACAGATATATTAACACTTATATAGATAAGTGTTATAAGAACTCTTAGATAACTTCTCACAGCATCGAAGACGCGGAGGGTGTTCTGAAGAGAACACAGGAGCAGCAGGCGACGCTGACGGCGGCCCAGTTGGACAGAAGTGAGGACCGTCTGCAGGAGCGTCACGTCTGACGTGTTCCCCACTATCGTCACCTCCACCCACTGCTGCTGCCACTCCCGTACCGCCGCCTTCACCTCTGTCACCACCACAATTTCTGTCACTATCACCACCACCACTAGAGGAAGCAGGAGGTGATGATGGGCACGAAATATACAATCAAATTTATAGTAAAATGGATTCTATTCGAACGTACTCAACGATAAATAAAAACAAAATAAAAATGAATTCTACATTTCTGTGATAAACTCGTAAACTAACTCTAAATTGATGGATTTTTTTATTTTTTATATATTTTTTTATAAGTACAACAAAATAAACATGAACAATTACATTAAAAACACCTAAGTCCCAAAACCACACAAAGTCATACTAAAAAGAAAACACACAAAAACAACTGAACAACACAATGCAAAAACCCGAAGTTAGCATACAGAACCAAGATACTTTTCCGGATACCGAATATACGGAAACTTCAACTTGTAAGCGTTCCACACAGCCCATCCGTCAGGGGGACACCGTCACGCGGCCGATCCCACGATCGTCGTCGCCCCTAAATCAACACAACACCGTCATGCGGGCGTAACCCCCTGCCACGCAGCTCCGGAACCACTAAAGGAACTCATAGGGCCCACCCTGGACGGTGCGTGGCACCCTGGACGGTGCCACTCCGATCAGAAACAGACACCGAACCAGCAGTTAAAGGCAACTTGAAGGACCGGCCGTCATACCGCTTTACAAATTCACTGTAGACATATCGGGAGCCGAACCAGACGACCACTCAGTGACGGGAAACAAGCTGAACACCAACAACAGCAGACACAACTACACCCAACACATTAAACAGCGTCACATCCGCCGTCGTGAAGGCCACAATTTCGGTAAACTCCAATCCAATCGTTGACGACCGGAGCACAAAAGGCAACAGAGCTCCAATCATGCAGGGAATACACGAACACAGGCCCCCACAAGCGGCTCCGGCAAAACGACCAGACATCACTCCCAGCCGGCAGCTACCACGGGGAGAACCACTGGAAGGGACAAACTGGAGTTCCCAGACCAACCTCCACCCCCTCCAGCGGCAGGGCGTGGAATCCTTTAGTTGTAAATTACGGGCGGAAACCACCGACCAACCTGCTTGATAATATCGTAACATTACGGCCGACATTGTATTTATTTAAACTCTAATGATGCATCAGTCTGTACCTGAAGGTGTATGATTCCTATAATTAGTATAAAAGGTGGCCACATTTAGGGCAACAGTATATGCAGAAAAAATCGCAATCTCACGGAATGAATTAGTATGTACAAGGTCAACAATACACAGCCTGTTGCCGTCGTTCGACGGGGCACCTGCTACGGCCAGTCACCTGGGTACTTTCCTGACAAACAATCCTCCATTTTCTATAAGATATTTATATTACAATATTGAAAGCAACATAGTCGTATGAGTGGAGTATGTGGGTTGCATCCTGGGGAAGGTCAGGAGTTGGCCTATAGAGGAACTTCGATAAACTTAAAGAGTCCTGTCCCCCAAAAAATGGAAAACCATAAGTTACAGTGCAAAAGTTTTTGACCTGCTGACCGCTGACAACATAAGGAGGCAGTCATCAAGTAACCCTCGTAGTGTCAATACCAATACTTAGACCTGATTTGGTCAGCCATGGGACCTAACACGAGTTGCGTTTATCGGTGTGCTTATACAGATGTTCCAGACATTTGTAATACAGTGATTTAGTGAACTCGACCATCGATAAATGCGGTGTGCTCCATAGGGTTGGAACTTTCATAATGAAACCACAGACATCGTATTACATCAACACCAAGTAAGAAAAGATGTTCACCAGAGAACAGGTTAGTTAATATTGTCGCACCATTCGGCAATTTAGGGTCGATTAATTTACGGGTAAATTTGATTTTGGGTTACAAAATCAACCAAAAAATCAGATTTATTCCAAGTGACATTGTGTTAATACCTACATTCCGAGTTGAATTCGTGTAGATATTGGCTTAAATGAGATTCTCTTCAAATTATCCTATGTCTGAGCATGGAGCATATTAATTTTGCGATGGACCCCACTGTAGGGGAAAAGCATACCCTGGCCTCGAGAAAGTTACTTACACTATCCAGGGACGGCAATTCCTCAGTCTGTACTGAGTTCCTTAACACTTTCTGAGGAGCAGATACACTAAAGAGGAAACTAAGAGAAAAGGAGGGAAGGAGCCGGGATGGTCATGGACGGTGGAGGAGGAAGCCTAGCCTTACCGGGTGCTGTGTCGTCATGAATGAGGTGGAGGTGTTGACCTGGTCCAGACTCCCCCAGAAAGGTCAGCAGTGCAGTCATCACCTGCTGGGTCTCCTGCTCCCTCAGTGTTCTGGTTAGGAGTCGTGGAGGACAACAATATATGTTGAAAGTTGTGGAAAATATTGTGTAAAGTATTTAAATAGATATTTATGTAAAACACGATCATTAGGCTAGCATGTTTTTTGGCCCAATACTTAACTTGGAAGTGATACATCATGAAAATAAATTTTCAGCCGAACTGCTTAATCCGCTGTTATGGATGTCCGGCACCTGTGGGCGCAGTGAGGGTGTCTGGCGCCTGGGGGTGTACCGAGAGTCTGGCACCTGGGGGCGTAATAAGGGTCTGGCGCCTAGAGGCGTACTGAGGATATTTGGCGCCTGGGAGGAAACCATGAGGGTGTCTGGGGGTGTACAGTTTGTCTGGTGCTGAAGAGGATGTTTTGGAAGCAAGACATTAATCAGATGCAGAAAACTCAACAAGAAAGTTTGCATTGTAAATTAGTGGAATGAGTTAAAACGAAGAACTGGTAAAGCTAACTCGATACACAATTTTAAATGCACATATAAAAGAATTAATTTCATTAAATTACAAAATGCATGAAAGGTGTAGCAAGGGTTAATGGGCGACCTTTCATAAACATCTAGGTGAGTTAATCTACACAGGAATTACATAAGCTCACAGCTACTCCAGCACACACCTTGACCTGGACATCCAACAGATGGGTGTGGATGGTATACTTACCCGGGTTGACCGTCAAGAGGGTATGAGTACGCCAGGTGGTTCATGGTAAGTTTCACAAGGGACGGCGGGTAGCTGTTTCTCGTCCGCTCGACTGCTATTACCCACACTAAGAAAGAATATAAGCACTCCTAGTTGTATGCTGGACCTCAGACACGCGTCGAAGTAATTAAATTATTGTTTGAGACTATGGTTTTGTTAAAACTGCAGGGGGAGGGGGGGTTCAGGTTCATTAAACTGGGTACTTATACATGCTATGTATATTATAACAGTTGTGTGCAAGAGACAACTCACTCAGTAGAGGCAGCAGCAGCAGAGAGGCGAGGACGGTGGTGGTCGTCCACATGGTTGGTGCAGACTGACCGACTCCACACACGATAGCCTCTCTTACCTAACGTAAATTATACATGTTATATACCCAAGTATATCAACTTTATTGTTGCTTGTTAATACTTTCTTCGTAATATTATTAATGGTATAATATGAGTAATTAAATTTTTTATAACGTAATTTTTTATGCTGTTGGTGGGAAGGCTTCAGTTACATAATGGGATCAGATACTTCATTCCAGTATTATATAAATTAAGCGATATCATTGGTGTTTACCAATAATGCAATTCTATATATCTAATTACAAAATATCGTAAAACTCTTAAATAGATCCAACGAACACATTTGCACCAACAGGAAGCCTCGCCTGACACATTTACTGTTATTCCCACCCTTCACCCAAGAATACAGATACCGTAATAATAATTAAGTCAATTTGCGATAATTCGAAAATTGTCAGAGATATGAGTATCCTTTAAGTTATATTTCAAAATATAATGGGTGCTTTTAAAATTCAAACTAATATTTCTGACATTTTCTGCCTTCTATACAGCCAAACTATACATTGAACATCCTGAGAACAGTGTGTAGATTTGAATTTAACTCGATAACGTTTTTCGGGGAAATTTTTAAAAAATTAAAAGAACATTTAAAACAGAACTGTAGGAAGAATTTGTTGTAACCGTCATATCATTAGATGATAATCAAACTATTATTGCTCGTCAGTGAGCCTAATTATAGTCTGACCTGTGCATGAGCGACAAGGGGTAAGGCTGTGGCTGCTATCCGTGCTGAGTCCGAGGACCAAGTGAGGGGACCATACCGGGCCTGGCTCTCCAGCTGTCATTTATAAGCACGGTTTTTTAATTCACTGGCGAGTCTCTGAACCTGGATAAGTAACGTCCCTTGCGATCCATTATTTATGTGATGTGTTGCAACCAACTGCGTACTGAGGGATATTGGTAACCCAAAGCAGTATTTTCCTTGATTTATGAAAATATGAAAATAATTATAATTTTCATTATCAATATTACTAGTAAGTATTATTTATATTATTAATATTGTATGAAAAACTAGTTTTTATATGTAATAGTTAATCCTGCCTGGGACTAGAGTTTTCCTAAGGTCAGGAACTTCCGATTTTGATGGAAAAAATCTGAAAGCATATGTTGGGATGGCTAGTGTAAATGTAGTTGGTGTGTAGTGTAGGTTTGTCGAAAAGTGTATAATATTAGCATTATCATTAGTATGTGCTTCAGTGTCCGAATATAAAGCTAAGCTTTGTAAGTTCAAAGATCATAAATTATTGCTTCTGCCATCGTCCATCTCATAATGGTTCCTTGGAATGGATAGACAAATCTCGGCTTATCAATAAACGGACGTTTAGCGAGTCAAACAACATGAATTCCTTGGAGATGTGGAATTCGAACTTGGGTCTAAGTTACCCCAGTCTGAAAAGCTTACTCATCCCTATGAATATTTATCTTCGAGGAGAAGTGGTTGTGTGTAAACCAGGCGCCCGGGGTTTGTAAGCCAGGTTTCAACTGGGTGTTTAAGCCAGGTGTCCATGGGTATGTAAACTAGGCGCCCCCGGATGTGTAAACCAGGCATTTACAGGTGTGTAAGCCAAGTGTCCACCGGGTGTATAAGCAAGGAGCCTCTGGGTGTGTTAATCAGGAGCTTCTGGGTGTTTAAACAGTATCCCTAGCTATTTAAACCAACAGTTGTCCAAGTCCCGTAGCATTAGAGCCTAGGTGCTACCTCTTCTGTAATAGCAGTCTCCGTGGTGTAGTGGTAAGACACTCGCCTGGCGTTCCGCGAGCGCTATGTCATGGGTTCGTATCCTGGCCGGGGAGGATTTACTTGGCGCAATTCCTTAACTGTAGCCTCTGTTTAACGCAACAGTAAAATGTGTACTTGGATGAAAAAACGATTCTTCGCGGCAGGGGATCGTATTCCAGGGACCATAGGATTAAGGACTTGCCCGAAACGCTACGCGTACTAGTGGCTGTACAAGAATGTAACAACTCTTGTATATATCTCAAAAAAAAAATATATATATAGAGGGCCAGGTAGAGGCTGCTGTTCTCTGATATTTACAACTGTCAATACAAACAACGACGTTGGTGACGAGTCACAAATTATGCTTAAAACCAATATTAAAAACTGCTCTAACCTTTAAAAATATCGACTCCACATTTCTAGAAATAAAACAAACTTCACATAATAAATTAATATTTGGCATAATTTACCAGTCACCTGCTCGGCGGGAAGACGAAGACAGCACATTTTACTCTGGATTTAATAAAAATTGTAACTCGTTTCAATTATAACCTATCTAGGTTTGAATTTAACTTTCGTTGCTTAGTTGTTATCGCTCCATATAACCGGTATCGCTTGTACATACCTACCTTATCGTAGTTCCCGGGGATCAACGGCCCCCCGGCCCGGTCTCCAACCAGGCCTCCCTGTTGGTGGTCTGGTCAACCAAGCTGTTGGACCCGGCTGCCCGCAGCCTGACGTATGAATCACAGGCTGGTTAATCGGGTATTGTTTGGAGGTGCACCTAATCAGAATAATGGCCCTTAAGGTTATACTTAAATTGTGTGAGCCGGAAATAGCTGGTCTTCTCAGGAACAGACGTGATAATTTCTGGCAGCGGCTGATATAATGAACTACGCTGTTGGTCATCAAAAGTAGAGAAATAAACAATCGCATTTTTTTTTTAATATTCACATAAAATCCATTTCTTAACATATTGGGATGAAACTTTCACGACGTTGATGCAAAATAATTGGAGTTTTGTTTAATATTTTCAAGTAATTTTCATATAATTCGAATATGTTTTTAACTCCCAGCCCCTTAATTAACAGAAGACGAATCCTCATAGCTATAGATTATAATAAATTTAATATACAATTATTTATGTAAGTCGGAGAAATTTCATACAATGATTAAACTTACAAACATCTTGTGAATGACTGTTAGACCATGATAATATTAATAGTTTAGTAAACAAACTGTAGATTGGAGTAATAATGGATTTTTTTGCATGCGTTAATATTTTATTCGAGCTTCAATGAGGAAGTCATGCTTAAATTAACTAATTATATTAATTCCTAATGATATATAAAATTAAGCAAGCTATTCATATTATAGGGGAGGAAGGTATTTTCTTGGTTTAGAATGAAAATATTGATATACAATATTACCAAGTGAACACGGATATATTTGGAAATTATAAGTACTTTTTAATAACAATGATAATAACGATACTAATATAAGTGGGGGATTTGTCTGGAAACTGTTAGTGAAAGTATTTAATGCAAAGTGCTAATTATACTATATAAATTTTATTGGAAATGGCCAAGTACATTATACTAGACCAAGAACATTGGAGATCTTGTAAATATGATAATATGTTGTAATGTACTGATTTTATGATAATTTATATTTTAACTTCACATTCAGACAGGATTCCTATTAAAGTGCATAATAATATATATGATAGTCTTGACTTGAAGATAAAGTAGGCCCACGCATATGCAGTTTATTAATCAAAATTCAAACTTATTCGAAATGTGCACAAGTACATTAAAATTTAAATCAAATACGTACATGGAATAAATGCGTAGATGGGTGTAATCTTATTTTATACAGTCAAGTATTCTAATTCATATATAGGCCAGCTACCCATCAGTGTCGAAAATCTCCATGGCTAAATCCATAGTTTACATTCTATGATGTTTTTTCTCGTGGGGAGCAAAGATAAATATTTCGGTGATTAAAACAGCTGAAGCAAGAGAAAAGCCGGAGAGGAGGAGGAAGAAGGCAGCCTGTAGGTGCAGGAGAGTGATGGCACCTGGCAGGCTGCTGCTCCTGCCAGACTTGTCCTGTCTCTTCAGCTTCGACACCTCGTCCTTAGTCCACTTGTCCACCAGACCAGACTCTCGCAGCTGCAGCAACCTGACCCAACATGGAATGCATTAGGAAGTGATGTGGTGGAGGCTGACTCCATACACAGTTTCAAGTGTAGACATGATAGAGCCTAATAGGCTCAGGAACCTGTACACCTGTTGATTGACGGTTGAGAGGCGGGACCAAAGAGCCAGAGCTCAACCCCCACAAGCACAATTAGGTGAGTACATCATAATAAGACTGATGTAGCAATAATAATATTAACAGCAAAATAGCTAACACCATACATGTATGAATTCTGATACAGCTAAGAAATACAATGGATGTTTGTCAACATTTGTTATAGAGTTGTCTCTGAATTCACGTATCTTTTCGCACTCCAGCACATAATACAGTTGTATTATGTTATTAGGAGGTTTGGACACTAGGATGTCCAGAGCTATTCCTATCGAATACAGACCATGTTATTGCAGAGGTGATATTTAAAACAAAAAATAAAAAACATGCAGTTTATCTCGGTAACATCTTTTGTACATCTCGGTAAGTTTTGTTGACACTTACGTCTGATCAAAAACATTTTTGTAGGGTGCTCCGCTGACGAGCGCCATGCCATAGCCCTGAGGGTAGAATGTCTGTCGAGCCATGTAGAATTTACTGCTGCCAATCTTTCTGATGCGGATCTCGCAAGCAAGCCAGGCATTCACGAATGCGTACTTTCCTGTAGGAACCTGCAAGAACATTGACATTAGCTGCCTAGACTCTAACGAACAGCAGAGACATGCTAACACTAACGAACAAGTATAACTACCATAGTTAAAATATAAATTTTATCACATTTGGTGTTAAAAATAGTCCAAAATAATCTGAAGAACCATATGTGGTGAACCTACAGGATTTGGACTCGCCGGAGTGCGTTTCAGATCATAGAATAATATCAAAGAAATTCCACATGAAAGTTCTCAGTGAAAGAGATAGACCTACAGATCTCAGATGTTAGCCTACTTCAGTTATAATAATTCATGATGACAAACATCGCCTGCCGACCGTAAGTCCGGAAGGTAATGTTTATACAAGAACACTAGGCTTTTAAAATAGTGTTGTCTTCCTAACTTTGTCAAATATTGAAGAATTACTGTAACAAATTATGGGACTGTCCCGAGTTTAATACACTTTTGAGTTCCTTTGCTTGAGACGAGTCTGTTGTAGTTTGCTTCAATATGGGGGTATCTGTTAAAATATAATGTTAAACTCTTAAAATACTAGCACGAGTGTCGTGGTCATCGTAGGATCAATGTATTCCAGTAATTTCAAGCATTCAGTTATGCTATCGCATGTTGGAATATTCGTGTAGGTTTAGTTAAAAATTATGCACTCTCAGAAGCCCATGAGGCATTACCTTCTCTACGCCCTCGTCGAACGACCTGGCGTAGCCGAGGCTTGGGGTGAACATGTGCCAGATGTCTCTATATATCCCCGAAGTCGCCTCCTGTGGCAAGATTTATAACATTTGTCGCTATTGATGCTGGGAGATAGAAAGATATTTTTATTAAATCAGAGATGAATAAATTACTTGTAAATGTATTATATTCAGATAAGTATTTACATCGCCTGCTCAATTTCAGATTTTGTCCCAAGTAATGGGACCCTCTGCTTCAGAAAAAAATAGCACTCTTTGATTTATATATTATTTACATTTATTTTCATCATCTTTGATGGTAAAAGAAACTTACCTTGAATAAGAACTCGTTACTTGTGCCATAAGCAACCATAGGAATGAAGCCATCTTTCTTGATAGCGTTCAGCAGGTCCACCAGGGAGTCTATTGGCTTCTCAAATGACGGGATCGCTAACACAGCCGTCAGAGTGCCAGAGTACAGCGCTGTTAAGATAATATTCACTCTTCAGTCTTGCACTTAAGCATGCTAACTTATTATAATTATAATATTAATCCAAGTTGTTTTTGCGTAATAGTACTGTAACTTATTAAATTATTATTCACTCATATGGAACGGTTGCTTAGCCGAAATCACACCAAAAGCATAGTTTACGTACATAAATGGAAACTACGAATTTGATCCACAGAACTTAAAGTTGATGTAATTATAATATGTTGCTGAGAGTAGTAAACAGTGTTGATTCAGTAATTTGTTGATAAATTTTTAAATATGTACCAGTCAGGATGGTAAATAACGGAGGAAGATAAGGAGGAAACTCACCGAAGACGTAGAAGGTGAAGAGGTACCAGGACAAGAATATGATGCGGTGAGGCCAGTAGCCTGACACAATGAGGTTGCCTTGTACCACCATGTTTCTGAACATGTTGAAGGTGTACTGCTGAATGGACCGGTCCCACTTCTTGCCCGTGTAGAGTTCCATCACCCAGCTGACACTGGACAGTACTGGACCTATCGCCAGGGTTGCCGCCACCAACAGCAGCCACACCTGCGGGACTTTTGGTTTTACACACCTGGGGACTCTTGGACTTACACACCTAGTGGGTCTTACATTTACACACCTCGGGAACTCTTGGGTTTACACACCTGGGGGCTCTTGGATTTACATATATTCAAGCAATTAGGTAATTTATACATGCGAGTCTTGCTGCTACACACCTGGAAACTCCACACTCGCAAGCCTCAGTAAATTTGACTTCCAAATCTGGGGCTAGGATACTCAACACAGCTGAGAACACCTTCTCTACTTATAACTTACAATAGGCTATTGAATTTAAAATAGTTCACAGAATAAATTCGAGTCCAGCGCACACTACTTTGTGATCTCTATCTTATGTGTTATTCGCCTGGAGGTACGATGTTTCGTCTCTAAGGACAATAGCTTCGACATTAGAGGGCGTCTGGTTTACACATATGAGGATAGCTCATTTAACATGGAATAAACAATAATTCTTCGTACCCTAAACCTATCAAGGGGGTGATGGGAGAATTGCATTGTAAACCATTTACCCTTACAATAAACCTACCAAGGGGGTGAAGGGCGAGAAGATGGCCCCAGCTTTACTCTTCTCCTTAGGAGCAGGAGTGACGATGGTTGTGGACTCCATGAAGTAAGGCACCGTGAAGTCCACCACAGTTTCCCTCGGTCCTGGTACACACACATACACAAGGTTAATACAGAATCCATTGTAGAGTTGGAGCACGCTCCTTGAAGGCAGAAGCAGGTGTGCACACAGTAACTATGGTCCTAGGTGAGAGAAGCAGCTGACCTGTGATGGTGATCTCGTTGATGGCGAGGTCGGCCTCCCGCCGGGCCACCATACCAATCATGCCGATGACAGAACCGTCTGGCTGAGGGCCCCCCCACTGACCCTTGGGATCCAGCTTCACTTTGTACCTGCATCAATACCATTACGTCAAATGTTTTTACCATTACATTAATCATACAACCATTACATCAATACCATTACGTATTGAAAAAATTAAACTTTTCAACTAATTACATCCTTTATTAAAAAAATTATTATTGTAATGAATTAAAATGCTTGAATTTTTCCCTTGAAGAATCACCGTTATATCAAGAGTAACAAAAATCATTTCTAGTTCTGTAATTATCCTGCAGCAGTGATGGTGACTCATTAGTGGCTCAGGAACAATTGTGACTCACCAGTGAGTCATGAACACAATGGTGACTCACTGGTGACTACACCACTAGTGGTCATCCGCTAGTGGTCTAGTTGATGATGTACCAGACCGCTAACGAAGCGGCCAGGTCAGAGACCAGGCCGCGGGCACATTGATCCTCGGCACTAACACAAGGTATTTGCGTTTGATGGGGTAAGGTAAGGTCAGGAGAAAGCATTAAGCCTTACTACTATATAGCACTTGGAAGGGATATGGAGAAAAGGATTTATATAGGATGAAGGAAAGGATCACTTGGACGGTCGGAGATTAAACTTCGACCTGCAAGAAGCGAGGCCGTCGCTCTACCGTCCAGTCCAAGTACTGAATATTTTGTGGTAAAACAGGAAGGAGAGTTTTAAGCAACAGTTACTGTACACAAAACACGAATGAAAACTCAAATACGTTTGTGTTTGATGTTACTGGTAATAAACTTACAAGTTTACATTTGTTTACTCACGTAAAGTTGAGTTTGAGTGCCAAACTGGTGAGGACCTGATAGTCAATGCCAGAGTCAGGGATTGCGTGGGTGGTGGAGACTGGCGTCACCTTGAAGAAGGGCCAGTCGTCCACCACGGCCGCCGTCAGGGTCCTCCCGCCGAAGTCTCTGTAGACTTGCTGAAGGTCCGGAGTGAGGGAACTGCTGGCGACGTGACGACCTCCAGAGTCTCTGCTCCACCACCACCACCCCACCGCCTTCAGCCTGCACACACACGTTACTTTGTCATCCTACACAAAACCAGCCAATAATCTGCCCCATTAACAACTAACCAACCATAAGAAGCCAGTTAACGCACCTGTGAGCAGCGACTCACCTCACCTGTGAGCAGCGACTCACCTCACTTGGTTGTGAATGTCGACATAAGAAGTAAGCAGCCGGTACCTCATGTCTGCCGTTCTCACAGCAGCCGTCATCTGCATCAGAGGGAAGTTATACCAGTTAACAGAGACAGAAGTAAGTAATTATAAAAAAATAACAAAAAGATTCGTTTTACACTAAGGGAAGCAAGTTGATGTCGTTGATGACTGGAATATATATTATAAAAACTATTTTCTAAAATCCTCTTAGATACACTATATATATATATATATATATATATATATATATATATATATATATATATATATATATATATATATATATATATATATATATATATATATATATATATGCGAACAAGCCTGAATGGTCCCCAGGACAATATGCAACTGAAAACTCACACCCCAGAAGTGACTCGAACCCATACTCCCAGATGCCACGCAACTGGTATGTACAAGACGCCTTAATCCACTTGACCATCACGACCGGACATAATGAGGTGATAGCCGAGGCTATTTGAACCACCCCACCGCCGGCACTCGGATAGTAATCTTGGGCATAGCATTTTACCAAATCACCTCATTCTTTGGGGCACACGTGAGGAACACAAATGCGAACAAGCCTGAATGGTCCCCAGGACAATATGCAACTGAAAACTCACACCCCAGAAGTGACTCGAACCCATACTCCCAGATGCCACGCAACTGGTATGTACAAGACGCCTTAATCCACTTGACCATCACGACCGGACATAATGAGGTGATAGCCGAGGCTATTTGAACCACCCCACCGCCGGCACTCGGATAGTAATCTTGGGCATAGCATTTTACCAAATCACCTCATTCTTTGGGGCACACGTGAGGAACACAAATGCGAACAAGCCTGAATGGTCCCCAGGACAATATGCAACTGAAAACTCACACCCCAGAAGTGACTCGAACCCATACTCCCAGATGCCACGCAACTGGTATGTACAAGACGCCTTAATCCACTTGACCATCACGACCGGACATAATGAGGTGATAGCCGAGGCTATTTGAACCACCCCACCGCCGGCACTCGGATAGTAATCTTGGGCATAGCATTTTACCAAATCACCTCATTCTTTGGGGCACACGTGAGGAACACAAATGCGAACAAGCCTGAATGGTCCCCAGGACAATATGCAACTGAAAACTCACACCCCAGAAGTGACTCGAACCCATACTCCCAGATGCCACGCAACTGGTATGTACAAGACGCCTTAATCCACTTGACCATCACGACCGGACATAATGAGGTGATAGCCGAGGCTATTTGAACCACCCCACCGCCGGCACTCGGATAGTAATCTTGGGCATAGCATTTTACCAAATCACCTCATTCTTTGGGGCACACGTGAGGAACACAAATGCGAACAAGCCTGAATGGTCCCCAGGACAATATGCAACTGAAAACTCACACCCCAGAAGTGACTCGAACCCATACTCCCAGATGCCACGCAACTGGTATGTACAAGACGCCTTAATCCACTTGACCATCACGACCGGACATAATGAGGTGATAGCCGAGGCTATTTGAACCACCCCACCGCCGGCACTCGGATAGTAATCTTGGGCATAGCATTTTACCAAATCACCTCATTCTTTGGGGCACACGTGAGGAACACAAATGCGAACAAGCCTGAATGGTCCCCAGGACAATATGCAACTGAAAACTCACACCCCAGAAGTGACTCGAACCCATACTCCCAGATGCCACGCAACTGGTATGTACAAGACGCCTTAATCCACTTGACCATCACGACCGGACATAATGAGGTGATAGCCGAGGCTATTTGAACCACCCCACCGCCGGCACTCGGATAGTAATCTTGGGCATAGCATTTTACCAAATCACCTCATTCTTTGGGGCACACGTGAGGAACACAAATGCGAACAAGCCTGAATGGTCCCCAGGACAATATGCAACTGAAAACTCACACCCCAGAAGTGACTCGAACCCATACTCCCAGATGCCACGCAACTGGTATGTACAAGACGCCTTAATCCACTTGACCATCACGACCGGACATAATGAGGTGATAGCCGAGGCTATTTGAACCACCCCACCGCCGGCACTCGGATAGTAATCTTGGGCATAGCATTTTACCAAATCACCTCATTCTTTGGGGCACACGTGAGGAACACAAATGCGAACAAGCCTGAATGGTCCCCAGGACAATATGCAACTGAAAACTCACACCCCATTCAGGCTTGTTCGCATTTGTGTTCCTCACGTGTGCCCCAAAGAATGAGGTGATTTGGTAAAATGCTATGCCCAAGATTACTATCCGAGTGCCGGCGGTGGGGTGGTTCAAATAGCCTCGGCTATCACCTCATTATGTCCGGTCGTGATGGTCAAGTGGATTAAGGCGTCTTGTACATACCAGTTGCGTGGCATCTGGGAGTATGGGTTCGAGTCACTTCTGGGGTGTGAGTTTTCAGTTGCATATTGTCCTGGGGACCATTCAGGCTTGTTCGCATTTGTGTTCCTCACGTGTGCCCCAAAGAATGAGGTGATTTGGTAAAATGCTATGCCCAAGATTACTATCCGAGTGCCGGCGGTGGGGTGGTTCAAATAGCCTCGGCTATCACCTCATTATGTCCGGTCGTGATGGTCAAGTGGATTAAGGCGTCTTGTACATACCAGTTGCGTGGCATCTGGGAGTATGGGTTCGAGTCACTTCTGGGGTGTGAGTTTTCAGTTGCATATTGTCCTGGGGACCATTCAGGCTTGTTCGCATTTGTGTTCCTCACGTGTGCCCCAAAGAATGAGGTGATTTGGTAAAATGCTATGCCCAAGATTACTATCCGAGTGCCGGCGGTGGGGTGGTTCAAATAGCCTCGGCTATCACCTCATTATGTCCGGTCGTGATGGTCAAGTGGATTAAGGCGTCTTGTACATACCAGTTGCGTGGCATCTGGGAGTATGGGTTCGAGTCACTTCTGGGGTGTGAGTTTTCAGTTGCATATTGTCCTGGGGACCATTCAGGCTTGTTCGCATTTGTGTTCCTCACGTGTGCCCCAAAGAATGAGGTGATTTGGTAAAATGCTATGCCCAAGATTACTATCCGAGTGCCGGCGGTGGGGTGGTTCAAATAGCCTCGGCTATCACCTCATTATGTCCGGTCGTGATGGTCAAGTGGATTAAGGCGTCTTGTACATACCAGTTGCGTGGCATCTGGGAGTATGGGTTCGAGTCACTTCTGGGGTGTGAGTTTTCAGTTGCATATTGTCCTGGGGACCATTCAGGCTTGTTCGCATTTGTGTTCCTCACGTGTGCCCCAAAGAATGAGGTGATTTGGTAAAATGCTATGCCCAAGATTACTATCCGAGTGCCGGCGGTGGGGTGGTTCAAATAGCCTCGGCTATCACCTCATTATGTCCGGTCGTGATGGTCAAGTGGATTAAGGCGTCTTGTACATACCAGTTGCGTGGCATCTGGGAGTATGGGTTCGAGTCACTTCTGGGGTGTGAGTTTTCAGTTGCATATTGTCCTGGGGACCATTCAGGCTTGTTCGCATTTGTGTTCCTCACGTGTGCCCCAAAGAATGAGGTGATTTGGTAAAATGCTATGCCCAAGATTACTATCCGAGTGCCGGCGGTGGGGTGGTTCAAATAGCCTCGGCTATCACCTCATTATGTCCGGTCGTGATGGTCAAGTGGATTAAGGCGTCTTGTACATACCAGTTGCGTGGCATCTGGGAGTATGGGTTCGAGTCACTTCTGGGGTGTGAGTTTTCAGTTGCATATTGTCCTGGGGACCATTCAGGCTTGTTCGCATTTGTGTTCCTCACGTGTGCCCCAAAGAATGAGGTGATTTGGTAAAATGCTATGCCCAAGATTACTATCCGAGTGCCGGCGGTGGGGTGGTTCAAATAGCCTCGGCTATCACCTCATTATGTCCGGTCGTGATGGTCAAGTGGATTAAGGCGTCTTGTACATACCAGTTGCGTGGCATCTGGGAGTATGGGTTCGAGTCACTTCTGGGGTGTGAGTTTTCAGTTGCATATTGTCCTGGGGACCATTCAGGCTTGTTCGCATTTGTGTTCCTCACGTGTGCCCCAAAGAATGAGGTGATTTGGTAAAATGCTATGCCCAAGATTACTATCCGAGTGCCGGCGGTGGGGTGGTTCAAATAGCCTCGGCTATCACCTCATTATGTCCGGTCGTGATGGTTGTTACGTACCCTTATAAGATACGTAAGTGAATATATTAATATGTACATTTATAATTGTATGTAAATTACAAGCATGTATATTGTTATACTTATATGTTCTATGCAAATGCACATTCATGTTACAGTGTTGGCGTTAGGCCCAGCGTATCGTGGGAATGATTGTTTATTTCTTTGTGTGATCAGTTTTCCCACGGGAACTAATGATTTATATGTGATCATCAGTGGGTAACAGAGTGAAATAATAATTGAGTGAACTGTATCTGGCAAATTGTCGTGGGATCGTCCGTTGCTGGGGTGTGCATGCCATTATGCTATTCTGTATGCATATTTTAATTACTATGTAAAGAAACACGTACTTTTGTTGTCTATATCAATATGTACTAATTATTCATTAAGTTAGTTTAAGATTACTCTTGTCACAATATAGTGCTCCATTGTTGAAATAATAAATATTGTAACTTTGGCAATTTATTCGCGGGGCAAGGCAATGTGTTTTTTGACTCTCATATTGGAGTTCAGTAGCTGAGCAGAAACCGGGGAGATAACACTTGTTGGAGTTAAGTCATTCTTTTATTCTAGCCATATAATTATTCTTAGTATTGATTTAATGTCTGGAAGTTACAGTGATATTTTTTTAATGTGATATATTGTGACCATATAATCATCTGTTTGCCTTTGAGATTTATTTAATATAAATTATATATATATACTTAGTATCTTTATTCTTCAGTCCTATGAAGATTCTATTTTATGCTCATTACCCATTAAGGGGTTATACTGGTGATTCGCTATTGAGAACAGCAGTTGTGTCGTATCCCTAGACTTATTAAAGTTTGGCTGCTGTAGGATCACGAGCCGTAACGTACGATAGGTAACAAAGAGTTATGGGGGCCTGTGCCGGGAAATATTGTCCCATTTTTAACTTAACTATGCTAATCTAACCTTGCCTTCCTAGGTACCAGTGTCAAGTGTCTCAGTGTGTTTCTTAAGAACTATTCCATGTGCCAAGCAAGCCTTCCTGTGTGTCAAGTAACAACGTTTCACGATTTTGAGGTAAGTCATCCTATATATTTTGTTTGTGCAGTGAGGCCAAGCGAATTTTCAGTGTGGTGACAATTTTACAGTGAAGTGTAGTGCAGTGCCATTGTGTTAATTAATTTTTGTGAATTAAGTGCCAAGTGTTAGTAACGATGGAGGAGAAAGTTGCAGCGTTGGTGGCTCACCCAGACTTTGAAGGGATTCAGAACCTTAAAAAGACTGAGTTAATACAAATGGCAAATCATTTGGATTTGACCGCCAGCAATAGAATGGTTAAAGCCCAAATATTGAAAGTCATTGTGACGCATTTTGTTGAGAATGGGGAGTTAGGTGAAGAAATTCTAGAGGAGTTAAGAGAGGAGTCGAGTGATCAGATGACGTTAAAGCGTCTTGAGTTAGAAGCTCGCCAATTAGAGCTTGAAGCTCAAAAAGAACAGAAAATATTAGAGGCTGAAGCTCGTCAAAGAGAGATTGAAGCTCAACAGCAACAGCAAATATTAGAGGCTGAAGCTCAGCAAAGGGAGCTAGAGACTAGGCGTTTAGAAATTGCGGTACAGTTGCAAATAGAAGCCACAAAGAAGCAACAAGCCGAGGAACAAACTAGGCAATTAGAGATTCAACAACAAATGGCTGACACTAACTTCAGGCTTGAATCACAGCGTATGGCAGCTGGGCATGGAAATACTAGTAATGTTTCAACAAATAGTGATAATAATCCCATCAGGATGAATAAGTATATAGAGTTGCCCAAGTTCAATGAGGAAGATCCTGAGGTTTTCTTTGCACATTTTAATAAAATTGCCATCAGTATGAACTGGCCAAGGGATCAGTGGGTAGCCATTATGCAGTCTCAATTCAAGGGGCGTAGTCAGGAGGTTTTCACATCCCTCCCTGACGCTCATAGTTTTGATTATGACTTTGTAAAGAAAAGCATCCTCAATGCATACCAACTAAATCCAGAGGCACACAGGCAAAAGTTCAGGAACCTAAGGAGAATCAAGGATCAGACAATAGCCGATTTTACTCGTCAGAAGACGAATTTTTGCAACAGATGGTTAAAGTCACTTGCAGTCACTGATTTTGATGCTCTAAAGAATCTTCTCATAATGGAAGAAGTATTGTCCTGTCTTCCAGACCAGTTGTCTACTTTTATGGCAGAACAAAAGAATGTAACCGATATTGATGAGCTGTCAAAGCTCGCGGATGAGCATGAGTTGCTGACTAAGGCCCCGTTTATGGCCACTTCACCTAAGTCTAGTCGTAGAGTAAATTTCAATGCTCACCGTACTCCTTATCAGTATAAGTCTCCTCCTGGTGCGACAGTTACTCCCGTGAACTCTTCTCTTACTAACCCTAAGATGGTTACTCCATTGCCAGGATCATCTAAGCCTAGTAATGCTAATTCTAAACCGGCAGTTGGTTATACCAGTGTGTCCACTGTCAAACATTGTACCCATTGTAAGAGAAGGGGGCATGTGATTTCTTCATGTTTTAGTTTGCATCCTGAACTCCGACCAACTGGTCTTATTATGAGTAAAGGAGTGCAACCTATTAATTCTTCATGTATTACAGTCAGTCCCAATTGGATGGCTGAATTCAAACCCTATATGTCCACAGGTACCTTATTATGTACTAATGGTAGACATAAGACTGTTCAATTACTCCGTGATACTGGAGCTTCACAGTCTCTTATTACCCAGAAGGTACTTGATGATGTTGACACCCGAGATCTGGGTGAAGTTGTGCTTCTCCAGGGTATTGCCGGTAGTGTGCAACCAGTGTCCTTATTGCAAGTTAACCTTGATTCTAAATATACTTCAGGATGGTGTAATGTTGGTGTAAGTAAACAACTGCCCATTCCTGGGGTAGACATTATTCTAGGTAATGATTTTGGCAACCAAATGGTTGTAGGGCCCAAGTGTCCCATCATGTTAACTAAACCCCATAATGTATTAGCTCAACCGGAAGCAGATGATGATATTATTTACCCTGCTTGTGTTGTTACTAGATCAATGGGAAAAACAGGTGAGAGTAATCCTGTCTTCACTAAGGTTGCTGATCCCAAGACCAGGACCCCTTCAGTAAAGGAGTGGGAGGTGGATCTTGAGGATTCTTTTATGACTCGACTGGATGATGAGAGTGAGGCCGTAGTAGAAGCCCCGCCGAACCTAAATCACAAGGAAAGTGAAGGTGAGGAGGCTGAACTATCTGTACCTTGCCCGCTTGTCTCTAGTGCGCCAGTTGTCGAGAGTGAGGCCGAAGTAGCTATGACTCCATTTTATTCTGATCAATCGGGAAAAGAGATCAAGCTACTAGGTTCTTGCCCGCTCGCTGCTGAGTCTGAGTCATTGCCCTTAAGTGTTGTACAGACTACTGATCCTAGTTTAAGTAAGTGTATGTCTGAGGCTCCTGATAATATTGATGCATTGGAGGAAGGGACGGGTTTCTTCTTCAAGGATCGACTTCTGATGAGAAGGTGGAGACCCAAGGGAACTCCCTCTTCAGAGGATTGTGAGATTAGAACCCAACTCGTTGTCCCCAATGATTATCGTAGGCAGGTCCTGCAGGCTGCACATGATGACCCCATGGGAGGTCATCAAGGTATCACGAATATGTACCATAAGATAAGTAAATATTTTTTCTGGCCAAAGTTAAAGAAAGACGTGGTCAGATATTGTCATAACTGTATACCCTGTCAAATTGTTGGTAAACCAAATCAATCTGTACCTAGAGCACCATTGCAACCTATTGTAGTTCCTGATGAACCATTTACTCATGTTGTAATTGATTGTGTGGGTCCTTTACCTAAGACTAAATCGGGTAACATGTTTTTGTTCACTCTCATGTGTATGACTACTAGATTTCCTGAAGCTTATGCTCTACGGAATACCAAGGCTCATAATCTCATCAAGTGTCTTGAAAGATTCTTTTCGTTGTTTGGAATGCCTAGAGTTATTCAGAGTGATAATGGGGGAAATTTTGTTTCTAAAGTTTTCAGAACTTTTTGCGAATCCCGAGGGATTCGGCACAAATTGTCCAGTCCATATCATCCACAAAGCCAAGGTGGACTTGAACGTTTCCACCAGACTTTGAAACAAATGCTGAAGACAACAGGAGAAACTCATCCACGTAATTGGGATGAGAATCTCCCCTTTGTGTTGTTTGCTGCTAGAGAAGGGCTACAAGAGTCATTGGGCTGTTCACCCTTTGAACTAGTGTTTGGTCACCAAGTAAGAGGTCCTCTTAAAATGCTACAAGAAAAGTTGTTGGGAGATGTCTCTGTTCATCAGAGCGGATTGTACTTGAGTGAGGTCAAGGCTAAGTTGTGTCGGGCTCGTGAGTTGGCGAAAGAACATCTGGGAAGGACTCAACAAGCCATGAAAGTACGATATGACAAGAAGTTCAAGGCTAAGCTAAGGTCGTTTGATGTCGGAGATTTGGTGTTGGTGTTGAAACCTCGTATGGGGACTTCCATGTCCCATAAGTTCGCAGGACCCTACCAAGTGGTAGACAAGGTGGGAGACCTAACTTATAAACTAATTAACCCTAATCTTTCAGAACCCCAAATGACTGTGCACATTAACAGATTAAAAGCTTATGTTGGACCTGGTGTAGTAGCTTGTTTTAGTCGGGAAGAGTTACCACCTGAGGATAATTGTAGTGAGGGACATGTTGTTAATATCCCACTTCTCAGTTCCAGTTCCAATGGCAGGGAGATGCTATGTCATTTACAGGAGGAACAACGTGATGAGTTCCAGGTTCTGCTGGACAACCATACATCTCTGTTTGGGGAGGTTCCTACCCAGACCCACCTCATCACACACGACATTCAGCTCCTGGACAGCACCCCCATTCGACAACATCCGTACCGAGTGAATCCCGAAAAGAGGAAAATTATGCAAGCAGAAGTGGAATATCTGCTCCAGCATGATTTCATTCGGCCAAGTCAAAGTACTTGGAGCTCTCCGTGTTTGTTAGTGCCAAAACCAGATGGAACCTGGAGATTGTGCGTGGATTACAGGAAACTGAACAAGAACACTACAGTGGACGTTTTTCCTTTACCCTTGTTGGAAGAATGTATAGAGTCCATAGGTCATGCCGAATATGTAAGTAAGCTTGATTTGTCAAAAGGGTATTATCAAATTCCATTAACAGAGTATGCTAGAGAGGTTACTGCTTTTGTTACACCTGATGGTGCGTATGAATTTAATGTCATGCCATTCGGTTTGAGAAATGCACCTGCTACTTTTCAAAGACTTATGAATTTCTTACTCAAGGATGTGCCAGATTGTAGGGCCTACCTTGATGACATTGTTTTGTACAGTAAGAATTGGGCCGATCATCTCTTAGGCCTTAAGAACTTGTTTACAGTGTTAGAAAACGCAAAGTTAACCATAAATATGAATAAGTGTAGTTGGGCAAGAGGTACGATAACTTATCTTGGCCACGAGGTAGGCCAAGGTAAGATTATCCCCTTACAAGATAAGATTCAAGCCATTGTGGACTACCCAGTGTTGACCAATAAGAAAGGAGTCCAACGGTTTATTGGTATGTGTGCATACTATAGGCGTTATTGTAGAAATTTTTCAACAGTAGCTGCTCCTTTGACAAACTTGTTACGCAAGCAAGTAAAGTTTCAGTGGACACAAGATTGTCAGAATGCTTTTCAGAACCTAAAGGGCATATTGTCCACCTCACCTATTCTTGCTAGTCCCCAATTTGATAAACCATTTATATTACACATTGATGCGTCAGATGTTGGGATAGGTGCTGTGCTTATTCAAGTTGGTTTAGACCAGATTGAGCATCCTGTGTATTACTATTCCAGAAAATTTAATGCAGCTCAGAGAAATTATTCCGTGGTAGAAAAGGAGGCGTTGGGTCTTATATTGTCAATCAAGAAGTTTGAGATTTACTTATCAGGAAATAAAGTGTTAGTATTTACAGACCACAACCCCCTTATCTTTATCAATATGATGAAAGTCAAGAACCAACGAATTCTGCGATGGTCATTGTTTTTGCAGGAATTTAATGTAGAAATCAAACATATTCCAGGCAGACAAAATGTTATTGCTGATGCTTTGTCAAGAAGTTTTGATGTACCATAAATGAAATGTTTCTTTTTACCTAACATTTTTACTTCTGAAAAAATGCCATTGATCTTCAATCCATTGCATTTTTTTTCTTGGAGGTGGAAGTGTTACGTACCCTTATAAGATACGTAAGTGAATATATTAATATGTACATTTATAATTGTATGTAAATTACAAGCATGTATATTGTTATACTTATATGTTCTATGCAAATGCACATTCATGTTACAGTGTTGGCGTTAGGCCCAGCGTATCGTGGGAATGATTGTTTATTTCTTTGTGTGATCAGTTTTCCCACGGGAACTAATGATTTATATGTGATCATCAGTGGGTAACAGAGTGAAATAATAATTGAGTGAACTGTATCTGGCAAATTGTCGTGGGATCGTCCGTTGCTGGGGTGTGCATGCCATTATGCTATTCTGTATGCATATTTTAATTACTATGTAAAGAAACACGTACTTTTGTTGTCTATATCAATATGTACTAATTATTCATTAAGTTAGTTTAAGATTACTCTTGTCACAATATAGTGCTCCATTGTTGAAATAATAAATATTGTAACTTTGGCAATTTATTCGCGGGGCAAGGCAATGTGTTTTTTGACTCTCATATTGGAGTTCAGTAGCTGAGCAGAAACCGGGGAGATAACACTTGTTGGAGTTAAGTCATTCTTTTATTCTAGCCATATAATTATTCTTAGTATTGATTTAATGTCTGGAAGTTACAGTGATATTTTTTTAATGTGATATATTGTGACCATATAATCATCTGTTTGCCTTTGAGATTTATTTAATATAAATTATATATATATACTTAGTATCTTTATTCTTCAGTCCTATGAAGATTCTATTTTATGCTCATTACCCATTAAGGGGTTATACTGGTGATTCGCTATTGAGAACAGCAGTTGTGTCGTATCCCTAGACTTATTAAAGTTTGGCTGCTGTAGGATCACGAGCCGTAACGTACGATAGGTAACAATGGTCAAGTGGATTAAGGCGTCTTGTACATACCAGTTGCGTGGCATCTGGGAGTATGGGTTCGAGTCACTTCTGGGGTGTGAGTTTTCAGTTGCATATTGTCCTGGGGACCATTCAGGCTTGTTCGCATTTGTGTTCCTCACGTGTGCCCCAAAGAATGAGGTGATTTGGTAAAATGCTATGCCCAAGATTACTATCCGAGTGCCGGCGGTGGGGTGGTTCAAATAGCCTCGGCTATCACCTCATTATGTCCGGTCGTGATGGTCAAGTGGATTAAGGCGTCTTGTACATACCAGTTGCGTGGCATCTGGGAGTATGGGTTCGAGTCACTTCTGGGGTGTGAGTTTTCAGTTGCATATTGTCCTGGGGACCATTCAGGCTTGTTCGCATTTGTGTTCCTCACGTGTGCCCCAAAGAATGAGGTGATTTGGTAAAATGCTATGCCCAAGATTACTATCCGAGTGCCGGCGGTGGGGTGGTTCAAATAGCCTCGGCTATCACCTCATTATGTCCGGTCGTGATGGTCAAGTGGATTAAGGCGTCTTGTACATACCAGTTGCGTGGCATCTGGGAGTATGGGTTCGAGTCACTTCTGGGGTGTGAGTTTTCAGTTGCATATTGTCCTGGGGACCATTCAGGCTTGTTCGCATTTGTGTTCCTCACGTGTGCCCCAAAGAATGAGGTGATTTGGTAAAATGC
This sequence comes from Procambarus clarkii, assembly GCF_040958095.1. Classification (NCBI taxonomy): domain Eukaryota; kingdom Metazoa; phylum Arthropoda; class Malacostraca; order Decapoda; family Cambaridae; genus Procambarus; species Procambarus clarkii. The sequence goes on from NC_091231.1 coordinate 275,978, forward strand.
TATGCCCAAGATTACTATCCGAGTGCCGGCGGTGGGGTGGTTCAAATAGCCTCGGCTATCACCTCATTATGTCCGGTCGTGATGGTCAAGTGGATTAAGGCGTCTTGTACATACCAGTTGCGTGGCATCTGGGAGTATGGGTTCGAGTCACTTCTGGGGTGTGAGTTTTCAGTTGCATATTGTCCTGGGGACCATTCAGGCTTGTTCGCATTTGTGTTCCTCACGTGTGCCCCAAAGAATGAGGTGATTTGGTAAAATGCTATGCCCAAGATTACTATCCGAGTGCCGGCGGTGGGGTGGTTCAAATAGCCTCGGCTATCACCTCATTATGTCCGGTCGTGATGGTCAAGTGGATTAAGGCGTCTTGTACATACCAGTTGCGTGGCATCTGGGAGTATGGGTTCGAGTCACTTCTGGGGTGTGAGTTTTCAGTTATATATATATATATATATATATATATATATATATACTCTCGTGCATATCTGCAAGCGTGTAGTTATATGTATTTATATTTTTTCTATTCCTGCCTGCAGGATCGAGCTGTCAGCTCTTGGACCTCGCCTTTCTAACAGTCGGTTGTCTAATGTAATGACTTCCGACTTAATTTTTCTCTAATATTTGCTGCATATGTTTTTCTCTTACACTCACATATATTCATCCTCAGGAAGCAGCACGTAGTAGCTTTTTAACTCCCAGGTACCTATTTACTGCTAGGTAAACAGGGCATCAGGGTGAAAGAAACTTTGCTCATTTGTTTTGCCTCGGCTGGGAATTGAACCCGGGCCCTTAGAACTACGACCCCCGAGCGCTGTCCACTCAGCCGCGAGGCCTTATATGTGTGTATTCACCTGTGTTTGTGTGTATTCACCTAGTTGTGTTTTGCGGGGGTTGAGCTTTGCTCTTTTGCCCGCCTCTCAACTGTCAATCAACTATTTACTAACTACTTTTTATTTATCTCTCTCTCTCTCCGACACACACACATACACACACCCCAGGAAGCAGCCCGTGACAGCTGACTAACTCCCAGATACCTATTTACTGCTAAGTAACAGGGGCATTCAGGGTTAAAGAAACTTTCCCCATTTGTTTCTGCCTGGTGCGGGAATCGAACACGCACCGCAGAATTACGAGTCCTGCGCGCTATCCACCAGGCTACCAGGCTACTGTGTGTGTGTGTGTGTGTGTGTGTGTGTGTGTGTGTGTGTGTGTGTGTGTGTGTGTGTGTGTGTGTGTGTGTGTGTGTATTCTCCCTCAGGCAACTCACCTGTGTACCTTCCCTAAGGTGGCTTATCAGTTCCTCTGTAAAGTCACTCTGAAGGATCACGTACCAGTAAACCGCTGATGATTCCAAGTTCTTCTCTTTAACCTGAGAATGACATTACAGACATGTTTCATAACTGAAGTTCAGTGAGTTCCACTGAAGTTTTCAACACTGTATACATACAATTGGTTAAACACACAGCATAGTGGGTGGACGCACGAACATTCATGTACCCAACACAAACCCTTGCCAGCACAGCTCGTGCTTATGTAGCTAATAAAGATATTAATATTTTTTCTCAATAATTATATAGAGAAAACAATAGGAGCCGTGAGGCGGATTCGAACAATGAGATGACTAAGACTTAAACATGAAGTCAGTTTGAAGCTACATTCATTTCAGTGGAAGCCTCGTGAACCCTAGAGGATTCAGTCCAATCCAAAGTTGCATTTTTTTTTACCATGTTGTGCTGTAGGCGTTTGCTAGAAAGTACTCAAACAGATATTTGAATCCTCCTCGCGGCTCCTACTAATTTTCTCAGTGTAATCACATTAATGTGATTTCTTTCCGAAATCATTATATTAATAATACTGAGAAAGAACTCTTAGATAACTTCTCACAGCATCGAAGACGCGGAGGGTGTTCTGAGGAGAACACAGGAGCAGCAGGCGACGCTGACGGCGGCCCAGTTGGGCAGAAGTGAGGACCGTCTGCAGGAGCGTCACGTCTGATGTGTTCCCCACCATGGTCACCTCCACCCACTGCTGCTGCCACTCCCGTACCGCCGCCTTCACCTCTGTCACCACCACAACCACTGTTACCTACTGCAAATATCACCATTTACATTCACCACCATCCTTGTCACCACACGGTCCTTATTGGTGATGATACAGCTGGGAGAGAGGGAGGGAAGGTCGCTGGATAATTGCTGTTGGGCTCAAGACCTCATATCAATATCCGGAGAATTATTATCCCTTGACACTAGATTACTGATCAACCAACAAGTATACTTTAATCCTGAACATAATTCAGAACTAAACTCTCCGTGTATATTGTTACGGCTTCCGTGTGCTTAACAAATCTTTTCCGCAAATAACAAATCCTTTCCGACACACTAACCCATTTGTATATATATATATATATATATATATATATATATATATATATATATATATATATATATATATATATATATATATATATATATATATATATATATATATACAAATGGGTTAGTGTGTCGGAAAGGATTTGTTATTTGCGGAATATATATATATATATATATATATATATATATATATATATATATATATATATATATATATATATATATATATATATATATATATATATATATATATATATATATAATTGGAAAATGTCAATTTGGGAGGGGAAGCCTAATCCGAAATTCCTAGCATGGCGGTGGTGAAAAGTTGTCACAGTGGAGCGAGTTTGGCGCCAACGGAGACACGCCAGGACTCCAGATATCCCGGATGTGATAAAGGTAGATGATTGGCTGCTTACAGACATGCTTGACCAATCGAAAAAGTGACATGGTGTCACGTGACCGGCGGGCAGCACGCTAGTGGTCTTCTCTACCCGCCAAGGTGTCACTGTGTCACAGGAACTCTGACACGGAGGTCATAAGTTACCTTAACTCCCGAAGTTCCGGGAATTTTGCGTGATTGACGTGTCTACAGGTTAAGAAACGAAGGCGTACACATGGAGCAATCTAGTGAATCTCTGGAGGAGATTGCTAGGCGAAGCTTGGCTAGTTGCAAGAGCAAAGGTTCCAATGCAAGGCAGAAATTACAGGGAGATCCACTGTGGGGTCTCAGCAGCCTAGCCTTCTGTAACCGTATGGTGTTTCTGAGGTGATCAATGTGTTTCCTGGCAAGTGAGAGCCATCAGTGACAAGATTAAGGTAAGCTACTTAAAATTATCTGTTAAATTAAGGACCTGCCCGAAATTCTGTGCGTACTAGTGGCTTTACAAGATTGTAAATACCATGCTATGTATCCTCACAAACCCAATGTACCTTCTTGTATATAAATAAATAAATAGAAAACAAAGTCTAGTGCTGTTGCCTGAGTGATTCTGCGGTCCATCAAAGATATTAAGGGAGTGAAGAGTGAGGAATACATACTACTCTTGTGATCAGTAAGAAGTGAAGAGCCCGAGTGCATTGCAGCCAAATCTTTAGAGACAGTGATGGTTTTACTCACGCGGTGGAAGGGAAGGAACTATCAGGGACAGTGAGCAGTATGGTGCGGACGCAGGAGCCTAGAGAGCCTGTGTAAATGGCCACTACATACCAGAAGGGAATCTGAGTGATGGTGATAGAAGGGTGAACCACAGTTGTCAGAGAACACGATTAGGATTTTCACTGCATTAGAACAATTTCGACGGTAACCTCATGCTTAGGAGGATCGAGAACTGTTTGCAGTTAGTCCTTTCAATTACTCGGTCGCCTGGAGTAGCAACGCAAGGAAGAGTGTGTGAGTACGAGGACTGCAATAAGTTTCAGAAAAGACGCAATGTGAAGACTATACGAGCGAGGAGACAAGGATCACCCGTCACGAGGCAGACAACGTCATCGACCACATTAAGGTAGATAAAATTTCACTCCCGTTCTAAGGAAGAGCCTATTATTATTGAACTGATTTATATATTCCACGCGTGAATATATATATATATATATATATATATATATATATATATATATATATATATATATATATATATATATATATATATATATATATATATATATATATATATATATATATATATATATATATATATATATATATATATATATATATATATATAGAAGGAAGTACCACCTCTAGCTGGAAGAAGGGGGACCCATAGCCTCGGAGGAAACCACGCATAACGCATTAGAGGGAATGTTTAGATCCCCTCCAATACAGTTTCTGTGTGCTTTTCTCCTACCACCCCCTTCCTTTTTTATTTTTTGTGCTTTATTGTGCATTTGATGGTTACAAGATATACATGGGTTGATACAAAAATAATAATGCAAAAAGGTGCTTAAAGGTTATGGATCTCTTGAAAAACACAACAATGGGAAACATTGATGAATGTCACAGACGGGTTCGATCATTGTTGCAAGTCAAACACTTCTTCGAATTCCTCTGAAGTTGGACTAGTGCCCAAGACGCAACAGGCATTTCCCCTCTGAATCGCAACACTGAGGCGCTGGAACAAGAAACTTTTTGCTCTCTGGTCTTTTGTAGCGCTGATCAATTTGTCCCCCAATTCCTTCAGGAACTTCAATGCACATTTTCCCCACGAACCGAGGGTCTCCGAGCCGATCGGAACAAAGCTGTAGCAGTAGCTGTATATATATATATATATATATATATATATATATATATATATATATATATATATATATATGTCGTACCTAGTAGCCAGAACTCACTTCTCAGCCTACTATTCAAGGCCCGATTTGCCTAATAAGCCAAGTTTTCCTGAATTAATATATTTACTATAATTTTTTTCTTATGAAATGATAAAGCTACCCTTTTTACTATGTATGAGGTCAATTTTTTTTATTGGAGTTAAAATTAACGTAGATATATGACCGAACCTAACCAACCCTACCTAACCTAACCTAACCTATATATATAGGTAAGGTTAGGTTAGGTAGCCAAAAAAAGCTAGGTTAGGTTAGGTTAGGTAGGTTAGGTAGACGAAAAAACATTAATTCATGAAAACTTGGCTTATTAGGCAAATCGGGCCTTGCATAGTAGGCTGAGAAGTGAGTTCTGGCTACTAGGTACGACATATATATATATATATATATATATATATATATATATATATATATATATATATATATATATATATATATATATATATATATATGTATGGAACTGTGTAACGTAATTATGTTTTGCTAGCATTTCACAGTTATCCTGGCTTTGAGTTAATATATTATTTATTTTTGTCAATTGCCTGAACGTCTGTCAGTGTGTCCAGGGGGGTGAGGTGTTGCCTGAGCGTGAAACTACTCTCGCAGCAAGGCCAATGACGCGAGGCAAGGCCAGGGTATCTTTATTTGGTAAGATATGAGTAGGGATACATAGCCTAGCCCCACAGGTATTTGGCGGCTAAAGGAGACCCAAATTGGCGACCTTGTTTGTGGTTTAGCTTCCCCATTCCTCACGGGGGAGGCCGTAATTAGTGGTTCCTCTGTGATTGTGACTAGGCTCCCTCTTGTGGCCTCGGTGCCAAAAAAAGGGGGAAACGTACATCACAATATACATTTGAGAAACAGGATACACCTCTCGGTGTATACACCTCTCGGTGTATATCCCTGTTTTGGTGGAGGGTGGTGGAAGGAGCCTGGACTTACCCGGTGCTGTGTCGTCAAGAACGAGGTGGAGGTGTTGACCTGGTCCAGACTCCCCCAGGAAGGTCAACAGTGCCGTCATCGCCTGCTGGGTCCCCTGCTCACTCAGTGTTCTTGTCAGGAGTCGTGGAGGACAACAATATGTAGTGTAAGTTGTGGAAAGTATTGTGTAAAGCATTTGCAACAGATGTTTATATACCAACACGACCATCAGGTTAGCATGTTTTTTGCACTTAACTTAGCAGTGTTACTGAACACACCGCCTTAAGAACAGTAAATTCAACCAAAACAGGTAATTTCCCAGTGGTATTAACAATTCCGTCCTTGAATGAAACACTATTAACAAATTACTTTCTTTACAAATTCTTATTACCTAATTGTAGCAAATTCTGCCGACTGAAGTATATACTAACATGATCCATGTCCACCTACACACACCTACACTAGTTCCCGTAACACTATCTCACTACATTAGGGCACATCAGCATAATACACACAAGAAACTGGATATTTTAAACATAGATCTCAGACACAGTGCCTTGCTTACATGGGGGTCAATCTACAAATTGGAATGCAGCATGGTATGTTGGGGAAAGCACTGCCCTGTATACAAGAGTTCCTATCATAGAAAATAAAAAATGTAGTTGGAAAGAGAAGAGAGGTAAGGTTGAGGACAAATAAGAATTGGAGTCCCACCAAAGGGATGTATTGTGATCAGTTCTTATCTCATATTCGTGAAAGTTCTGGGGAGAGGTAATATGTGGTGTGTATCTCAGGAACAGGACTGCAGTAGATACTGCTAATAATATACACCAACATTCTGGGAAAAGCAGCTGGTTCTCGGTTGTCAAATGGGTGTGAGTAGTATGCTTACCCCGGTAGATCGTCAGAGGGGCGTGGGTGGTACCCCAGGTGGTTCAAGACGACTCTCACCACGGGCGATTGGCGGCTACCTTTCGTCTGCTCGGCTGCCGTTACACGGAAAAAGATATAAGCACTACTTGTATGCCAGACATCATGCAGACACGTGTGGAGAGGCAGAACAAATTCGATTATCCTTAGTAATTATGGTTTAGTTAGACTGGAGGAAATTAAGATGGGTGTTTATACATATGAATTTAATATCGGAAGTTGTGTGTAAGAAACAACTTACTGAATAGAGGCATCAAGGAGACGAGAATGATAGCCATGATCCGCATGTGGCTGGCAGCCTACAACCGCTCCACACAGCCTAGTGCTCCCTGCTGTCTCGCTCACCTGACCCACACCTCACACCTACATCAATTATTATCTATGGTCATTTACGTCCGTAAGTAAAAGAGGTACATACAAAACACATATACATTATATAACTAAATACTCACGTTAATGGTTATTTTGACAGGACCGCATCCGTAATTTAGGATGCGGATCAGCCGGGCATAAAAAAGGTAAACCAGTTTACATTCTTTTGCAATTTACTCCCAAGAACGTGTTTGGATACACAACGTCGAGCGGGAACTATTCATTAGGCAGATTACCGCAGTTGTCTATAAATATTCAATGTAAAGCCTATCACATTGGTAATAATTAGGACAAAAGCCTAGCCAATGAGTATATGAGATTTTACAGTTTATATCCATCAATACAATTACATAAAATTACAGGACAGTACTTCCCTTCCCCACATTCATTTCCTTCTCGCAATCGCGGAGCCCCTGGGAATGAGTGCACCCATCCGAGGCTAAGACTGCAATACATTGTCTATCGATATATCCTAGACAACGGTTAGACTGTGTCCATCCATGCGCTTACCCATTTAGTTACTGGCTAGACCAAACTGTGTTTAACCTGACTGGTCGAGCGCGTCACTTTAGTGCACACGGGGAATAATTTAAATTAAAGTTTCCGTATAGCTGAACGCATTTTTCTACATCCTCTGTAAGGACACGAAGGCACCATTTCCAGAGCATCGTATATCGTCCCCCGTCCGTCGTTACTACCGTCCCCTCTGTTGTGGGTACCTGTAGAGCATTTCAGCTCCGTTTACCATGTTGTTGTAACACATTTCATTGTGCGCCAGACCTAAGAAAATTGCCCCTACTCGCTTCTGTGTGGACCTGGATGCAAATGCATTGGTTGATTGTGTTCGTGTAGCCAAATACTTAGACAAAAGATACCTGTTTGTTTTGATGATTGAGGATGAGGCAGTTACCTGTGATGAAGCTGAGGAGCAAGTGAGCTCATGATCTCTTCCTCTCTGGCACTCACCTCCCCCCGACCTCCCTCCCCACCCCATTCTAACTCCCCCGTGAGTAAGCGAGCTGCCTTACCGAGTTTACCATCACTCTGACACGCCCCCCTCCCCCTAATGGGTGTACCATAGCCCTCCCCACCTGAAACATCAATAAAGACGTTCTATCAACTCTCCTCTTATCTTGGCTTGTACATCTCTTAAGGCTCCAGGTAGGGCACGGTCCCCCCAACACTGGTGTCCAAGGTTTCAACACCCTGCGTGATGTTCCGTTTCCCGGGGTCCTGCTGGCAACCAATATCAGAATTTCCTTTGATTTATGAACATGACAAGAAACATATAGTGGTAATTTTACGATTTCTTGATCTATTGTCAAATATTTTTACGTATTAACATTTAGTCACATCTGAGGCTATGTCTCACCCGAGGTTGTCTTATCTGAGGTTAGTCTCATCAGAGGTTAGTCTCATCTGAGGTTAGTCTCATCTGAGGTTAGTCTCATCTGAGGGTAGTCTCACCTGAGGTTAGTCTCACCTGAGGTTAATCTCATCTGAGGGTAGTCTCACTTTATGTTAATTCCACTTGAAGTTAATTTCAACACAAACACAGCATTTAGATTTTCAGCTTCAAGATATCAATTCGGCTCAAAGAATTTGATGCGGAAGATCCTGAAAACGCGGATGTAGGTGTCCCTGGTGTGTGGTGTATGGTTCCCCTGGTGTATGGTGTAGGTGTCCGTGATGTATGGTGTCCCTGGTGCATGGTGTAGGTGTCCCTAGTGTATGGTTTAAGTGTCCCTGGTGTAGGTGTCTGGTGAAGAGGAAAATCACAAACGCCTGGATGACCTCTCGTCCTGGTCAATCCATATATCTTAGCAAGGAGCTAGGTTACAGTGTTTGACTTTGTCTCTGTCCTCAGCCTAGTAGACTACTGCTCCATGGAGCCCCAACCGTGGCTCTAAATACTCTGTTTCCTCTCTTCTGTAACACACTGGGTCAAGGCCTTAAAACATTTTGACGCAAATGGAAATAAAACATTATATATGAATTATAATTTATATTTACATAATTTATTAATTGTATCGTATATACTGACTGGATAATCACATAAAATAATTATGTTTAATAAATAATAATGTAAAGATTTGATATTTTTTCCATTACATATTGTAAAATGGTGCGAATTGCACAAAATTTACAATGAATAAAAGAATGTAATACTGTATTTGGGCAAAAATATGTTTATTTGTTTGGATATGATTGAGTTTCCTTGCACAGGTGCTCAATAGCTGGTATATTTTTTGTAAGTTGCAAGTGATGATCATCTTTATTTCTATATTTGTATTTCTATATTTATATTTCTTTATTTCTATATTTCTATATTTGTGTCTTCCTTCCGTATAAATAAAATTTTAGCTCGTTATGGTGTTGAAAACCTGAGATTTTTCAAAGCACGATTGGAATCCAGAATTTCATAATATCCACTTGTTAAAATTTAGTTCGAAATATCAGTTCATTTAGAATATCAGTAATTTGTCTAATTGATTTTAATTCTTTAAATTCTTCTGATTTTAATTTCCATACATTTCCAGATGCAACAATAAATATTTTGTGTAAAGAAGTGGAAGATTTTATCTTTAATATCCAGTTTGAGTCTGACACGTCTAGAGTCATTCTCGTGTTGTTTCTCTCTCTCTCTCTCTCTCTCTCTCTCTCTCTCTCTCTCTCTCTCTCTCTCTCTCTCTCTCTCTCTCTCTCTCTCTCTCTCTCTCTCTCTCTCCTCTTCTCTCTCTCTCTCTCTCTCTCTCTCTCTCTCTCTCTCTCTCTCTCTCTCTCTCTCTCTCTCTCTCTCTCTCTCTCTCTCTCTCTCTCTCTCTCTCTCTCTCTCTTCTCTCTCTTCTCTCTCTTCTCTCTCTTCTCTCTCTTCTCTCTCTTCTCTCTCTTCTCTCTCTCTCTCTCTCTCTCTCTTCTCTCTCTTCTCTCTCTCTCTCTCTCTCTCTCTCTCTCTCTCTCTCTCTCTCTCTCTCATAGTTAAGAAACCCCAGCACCACGTGTCGTTACGGTCTGAAAAATGACTACAATCTGAGTCACAATATTACTCCCATTATTATTATTATTATTATTTTCGACATGACCATTATCACTACAGTCATTAACAACATAACCATTACTACCCTTGTTATTGTCACCATTACTACTATCTACTACCAATACTACCAATATTGCCAGCACTCACTATTATTATCTTCATTACCTTCATTACCTTCACCACTTTGGCCATAATTACCACAATCACTTTTCCCTCCATTATTTTTATAACCATTCGCGTAATGTTTATCTGCGTCAAAACTGTCGCCGAGAGAGAGGACACAAATTGTATCATTCTTAATTCCGGACAAGTTAACCGAGCACGAGATTATCGTTTAATGGCAGATGTAAACTGTATTTGAGTGTTCTCAAGCATGTTTTACCCTGTCGTAGCTCAGTCGATTAAGGCAGTGTCTGGGATGCTCCCGGACGCAGGTTCGAATCCTCGTCCCGGGCCTCGTGGATTTGTTCATGTTACGGTAGTGTTTTGTGAGGCTGTGTGGTGACATCAACGGTGTCGGTGATGTGGTGACACACGGTGACATCAACACTGTACAGTGCTGCACAGACATCAACACTGTACAGTGCTGCACAGACATCAACACTGTTCAGTGTGGTTTAATTAATGGTCATCGTCCCCGTAGTAGAGCAAGAGGCGACACTATGATATATTTAGGTGGCCGCTCGATGTGTCTTGGAGAATTTCATTGAACAAAATGTAAGAGGTGTTGATGTGTGTGTGTGTGTGTGTGTATTTAGTATTTGTATTTCTTAGTTGTGCCTGCTGGATCGAACTGTTAGCTCTTGGACCCCGTATTTTAACCGTTGGTTTTCAAATGTAATGACTCCCGCCCAAATATCTATTTCATATATACTACATATATTTCTCTAGCACACACACACACACATCCTCAAGATTTCTGCCCGAAACGCTGCGCGTACTAGTGGCTTTACAAGACTGTAATTACCATATTATGTATCCTCACATTCCCAATGTACCTTTTAGTATATGCATAAATAAATAAATAAATAAATAAATAAATAAATAAATAAATAAATAAATAAATAAATGCAGCCTGTAGCAGATATCTAACTCCCAGGTACCTACAGTATTTACTGCTAGGTGAACAGGAGCATTAAGTGAAAACTGACCATTTTTACTGCCTTGGCCTGGATTCGAACCGAGGCCTGTAGGGTTACTACCCCTGAGCGCTGTTCGCTCGGCCGCGAGGACCTGTGTGTGTCTTTAGGATTGTGATTCAGCATAAGAAAAGGCCGCTTCCTCCATCTTCTATATTTATCTTCGTTATCCTTGTGTGACTTTGAAGATGATAACCAATTTGCGTGAACATGTGAGGGGTACTCTGCATTTAGTAATATGTAAAAACTAACATGATATTCGTTATGTAAACTCGACTTAAGTTATATGTCATTAAAACTTAAAACAAGCCATTCGTCATTAACTTGATATGATGAACCTTCATCAAAACTCAACACAAGGTATACAACATCCAACTCAACACAAAGTAGTCTTCATTAAACCTAACGCCAAATAAACACTCAATTAATAAAATAAGCTCCCATAAATGCTGCAGGATCAGTATACCTCGTTAATGGGTACCTATAGTGCAGTATATTCCCAGATAATGGGGTAAATGGTGGAGGAGTGTAGCGATTGATGAAGATTAAGCCACCCAAAAGGTGGCACGGGCATGAATAGCCCGTAAGTGGAGGCCCTTTTGAGCCATTACCAGTATCAATAGATGATACTGGAGATCTGTGGAGATGCGACTGCACCCTGCGTGACGGGAGATGTCTCCCGTGGAGAGTGTAGCGGCCCCTTAATGGAGCATATAAACGATAAACATCCGAGAAGCCTATGGGCGAGGTGGAGCATGTGGACCCCTGGTGGTGGCTATGATGCTGTCCAAGAGGTGTACTTGCGCTTCCCTCGGGGTCTGCTCCCCGCTCGTCCTGTGAACTCTCCTCAGGTTGGGCGACAACTTGAGCGTCAGCAGGTACCCTCTGCCGAAGAATACACTTCTTTACCTGTGTATACATGTGTATTTTTTGTTTTTATTGTTGTATATATATATATGTATGACTGTCATAATCTCTATGTATTTATCTAGTAGTTACGCGTTCTTTGGCTCACATGGTTCTCGGAACCTATATTAATTACTACACTACATCCCATCTACCACCAAAACCCACCTCTCCCCGCCCGTCGGGACCCACCTCTCCCCGCCCGTCGGGACCCACCTCTCCCCGCCCGTCGGGACCCACCTCTCCCCGCCCGTCGGGACCCACCTCTCCCCGCCCGTCGGGACCCACCTCTCCCCGCCCGTCGGGACCCACCTCTCCCCGCCCACTACAATGATGTGGTGGAAGGGACTGAAGGCGACGCAGGAGAGTGCTGAACGACGCCTCTGAAGAACACTCTGGACACAGGCAGGGCGACACCTGCGCACGAAAAGGTCATACACATGGACACGCCCTTCGTCCGTCACCCCGACGACGACGGTGCTGCTGGAGGAGGACCAGGCCAGGCCGGTCACAGGAGCTCCCAAGTCCAGGACTATGAGAGGAGACCTGAGACAAAGAATGTTGCTGTGAGAGACTAAGCCACCGTAGTCACAACCCGCGGAGACTCTTCTTTCTCAACAGTTCTTGCCTAACAGATACTTCAGAACTAAACTCTATCTCCTGGATCCCGCCTTTCCAGCTATCGGTTGTCTAATGCAATGACTCCTGGCCATTTACTGTCTCCCCAAATCTGATCGTAAAAGTACGTTCCACTTTCTTACTGCCCTTACACGAAAGAAGTGTTTCCTCATATACCTGTGTGTTTACTAGTTGTGTTTTTGCGGGGGTTGAGCTTTGCTCTTTCGGCCCGCCTCTCAACTGTCAATCAACTGTTTACTAACTACTTTTTTTTTTCCCCACACCACACACACACACACACCCCAGGAAGCAGCCCGTGACAGCTGACTAACTCCCAGGTACCTATTTACTGCTAGGTAACAGGGGCACATAGGGTGAAAGAAACTTTGCCCATTTGTTTCTGCCTCGTGCGGGAATCGAACCCGCGCCACAGAATTACGAGTCCTGCGCGCTATCCACCAGGCTACGAGGCCCCTCAAAAGGCCCCTGTGTGTGTAACTTCCCGTGATTTAGCAGACTGTTGTGGTTTGTATCCCTGGGTAAAGTCAATAGTTGGTCAATGGGGACCTCGATAAGCCAATCAGGATTCTTATCTTCGACAACAGGAAACCATTATTTAATCATTATAATTGCAGTAATAATACTAGCAACCAATCATATAACGAAACAATGGCATTAAATTTATTGGTTTAATAAGCAACTTACTTCAGCTGAATCATACATGTCCGTATGTATGATTGTACTTCGATGTATGGACAGGTCGAAGTAGATCTGCCAATTAACATTATTACATATATTGTTTTGAGCGAGAATACATTCAGATAACTGTAATCAATACATTTTCAGAGGAACTTGGGAAGATCTGCGGAGTAGTGGACTACTTTTTTGTTCATATCATTTCGCGTTTACAAGCGAAATTGTTATACAAGCTGGAGGCTTACGTGTGGTACTGGAGCCAGATCTTGATCATCCAGTCCAGAGAGCAAGTGGCGAACACTCGGTGGTGGAAGGTGTTCCAGGCGACTGCTCTGACGGGGGCGGTGTGGGCGGGGTACTGGGTGAGGTGGTGCAGGGTGGTGGTTGTGTTCAGCTGGAGGACCACCCCCGTGTCCACGCCCACCAGCACCACGCTGCCCTCTCGCGGGTTGACCGCTAGGCAGGTGGCGGTGCCTGTCGGGGAGTCAAGGATGAGTGGCACACGCCCGCCACTGGGTTACATATACACCATGTGTGAATACAAAAGACAAGATTGTCAAATTTGACAGCTGTCACGGCGCTGCTGACCGCGGAGAGTGGCGGTGGTGAAGTGCCTGGAGCGGTGTGGAGGACAGTGGTAGAAGTCGAGTATGTCTGTATGGTCGAGGGTCGACGGTCGCACCGCCCACTCCGACACTCGACCGTCCGCTGACGCAGAGTAGAAGTAAGGCATCCGTCCGGCCTCGGCCGGCCCCCATCTCACCTGTGGACACGTTTTTAGTGGCTTCACTAGCAGTTGTATGATTTACGGGGCTATTCATGCCCGTGCCACCTCTTGGGTGGCTTAATCTTCATCAATCAATCAGTTGTATGATAGAGCAGTTAATTATGATACATTTGCTATGTATATAGTATGGGGTCAGTCAATTAAAGCCCCATAATAAGGAACGTGTCAATGAACGACACGTTCAACTCTCGTAGACCAGAGTATACAAACCGTCAAAGAATGTGTAGTGACTTTTGTTATTGTAATGGTTTAAATGAGCGTGGTGCGACAATCATAAAAGAATTGGATTAAGTCTACGAGAGGCATGGTATAATGAGGTACAGCTGATTGATTGATAAAGATTAAGCCACCCATGAGGTGGCACGGGCATGAATAGCCCGTAAGTGGTGGCCCTTTTGAGCCATTACCAGTATCAAGAGATACTGTGGATTGCACCCTGCGTGACGGGAGAAGTCTCCCCCGGAGGTACAGCTGAGACCCAGGATTAATTAACAGTACGAGGAGAGAGGAAATGGTATATAATGAGACGTACCTGAGAGACGGGAAGGAGGTGCTTGCCGTCAGTAGCGACTGAGGTGAGGACCTGGGGAGCTTGAGACAGACGCCCATCAATATACATGACAGTTCCATCAACAAGGCCACTCGCCAGCACACACTCCCGCTGTGGGGGAATCAGTGTTTTGATTAACATAGGAACAACCGGATTAATGCGACTACGCTAGACTACGTGAAGGTCTGCACAGTTTGTGTCAAAAGCTGGCCCCATCTCTCAGGATAATCAAAGCCTGCACTGGTAAACTGTAGATGTATTATGAGAATATCCTCAAGAACACGAGAGTACATCACGCTACGCACTTGGCACATGATACCAACGCCCTGTACAGTTTAGTAGTGAAATTTAGCTTTGAAAAAGAAATTAAGTTCGTGATTACTTAGCGCGACTTAGGACAAGACTTGAGTTTAACAGAGTTTATGTTCTACACATTGGAGTTAATGATAGTAATGGAACTTTCCATTCATATTGCGCAATACTTCCTGATGAACAGCTCCATCCACTTAGACAAGTCGGTACACGACGGCCTCATTTCTTGCAGGTTCGATGTTCGATCCCCGATGATCCAATTTGTTGGGCACCTTTCCTTCATTTCGTCCTCATTTCATAGCTCTCAGTCCAGTGGTTACCAACCGGTTGGTCCATGAAAATTCTATTTAGTTTTACATTCCAAGTTACTGAAATTATGAGAAATGTGTTCCGGTATCAAGTTCATACTATACAGTCCTGAAGAGAGGACGTTCAAACACTGGAGCTCCCCTACAATGTACAGCATGTCACATCTCCCTAACATTTAACATATATTGAAAATGCAGGCGATGAGTCACAATAACGTGGCTAAAGTATGTTGACCAGACCACACACTAGTAGGTGAAGGGACGACGACGTTTCGGTCCGTCCTGGACCATTCTCAAGTCGATTATGAATGGTCCAGGACGGACCGAAACGTCGTCGTCCCTTCACCTTCTAGTGTGTGGTCGGGTCAATATATTGAAAATGTTTATTAGAAGGTCCACAGGTGGATGGTAATAAGAAATAAAAGATGGGGAAACACTGTGTTAGTCTGTCCTCGAATCATAATCAAGGATCCCAAGTTCAAAATAATTTGGACATTTTCCTTTCCCCTGATGCCTCTGTCCACCTAGCAGTCAATAGGTACCGGGGAGTTAAGCAACTGTTGTGGGCTGCATCCTGGGGAATATTAATAAGCCAAACAGGCTTCCTGCCCACGTCCATGGAGTGATAAAACTACCCCTTCCAAGTGCTAAATAGACTTATAGTTTCAGACTTTCTATAATTTCTTCACCCAACTTTACCTTCCTGGCGTGGCATGGGGAACACCCACCGTGAAAAGCTCTCGCCATAGAGAACACTCACAGAGAAGAACACTCACCGTGTGGAACACTCACCGTGTGGAACACTCACTGTGTGGAACACTCACAGAGAAGAACACTTACAGAGAAGAACACTCACCGTGTGGAACACTCACAGAGAAGAACACTCACCGTGTGGAACACTTACAGAGAAGAACACTCACCGTGTGGAACACTCACAGAGAAGAACACTCACTGTGTGGAACACTTACAGAGAAGAACACTCACCGTGTGGAACACTCACAGAGAAGAACACTCACCGTGTGGAACACTTACAGAGAAGAACACTCACCGTGTGGAACACTCACAGAGAAGAACACTCACCGTGTGGAACACTTACAGAGAAGAACACTCACCGTGTGGAACACTCACAGAGAAGAACACTCACCGTGTGGAACACTCACAGAGAAGAACACTCACCGTGTGGAACACTTACAGAGAAGAACACTCACCGTGAAGAACACTCACTGCGTGGAACACTTACAGAGAAGAACACTCACCGTGAAGAACACTCACAGAGAAGAACACTCACAGAGAAGAACACTCACCGTGTGGAACACTTACAGAGAAGAACACTCACCGTGTGGAACACTCACAGAGATGAACACTCACCGTGTGGAACACTTACAGAGAAGAACACTCACCGTGAAGAACACTCACAGAGAAGAACACTCACAGAGAAGAACACTCACCGTGAAGAACACTCACTGTGTGGAACACTTACAGAGAAGAACACTCACCGTGAAGAACACTCACTGTGTGGAACACTTACAGAGAAGAACACTCACCGTGAAGAACACTCACAGAGAAGAACACTCACAGAGAAGAACACTCACCGTGTGGAACACTTACAGAGAAGAACACTCACCGTGTGGAACACTCACAGAGATGAACACTCACCGTGTGGAACACTTACAGAGAAGAACACTCACCGTGAAGAACACTCACAGAGAAGAACACTCACAGAGAAGAACACTCACCGTGAAGAACACTCACTGTGTGGAACACTTACAGAGAAGAACACTCACCGTGAAGAACACTCACAGAGAAGAACACTCACCGTGTGGAACACTCACAGAGAAGAACACTCACCGTGTGGAACACTCACAGAGAAGAACACTCACTGTGTGGAACACTTACAGAGAAGAACACTCACCGTGAAGAACACTCACAGAGAAGAACACTCACTGTGTGGAACACTCACAGAGAAGAACACTCACCGTGTGGAACACTCACAGAGAAGAACACTCACTGTGTGGAACACTCACAGAGAAGAACACTCACCGTGTGGAACACTCACAGAGAAGAACACTCACCGTGTGGAACACTCACAGAGAAGAACACTCACCGTGTGGAACACTCACAGAGAAGAACACTCACCGTGTGGAACACTCACAGAGAAGAACATTCACCGTGTGGAACACTCACAGAGAAGAACACTCACCGTGTGGAACACTCACAGAGAAGAACACTCACCGTGTGGAACACTCACAGAGAAGAACACTCACCGTGTGGAACACTCATAGAGAAGAACACTCACCGTGTGGAACACTCACAGAGAAGAACACTCACCGTGTGTAACACTCACAGAGAAGAACACTCACCGTGTGGAACACTCACAGAGAAGAACACTCACCGTGTGGAACACTCACAGAGAAGAACACTCACCGTGGGGTGGAAGTGAACAGAGGTGACGTTGGTGGGTGTATGGATGACCCGCTCAGGGAAGACCGGGTTCTTGAGGGTGTACACACACACCACACCTGCCTCGCCATCTACACCTTCCCTCCCTGCAACACCAGGAACACCGTGTCACACACCTACACCAGGGGGGGGGGCATGCTTGCGATACCAGTCATACAGGCAAACTTAATACGTTACTCCATCCCGTCCTCCTAATAGAGCGTCGCATCTTGAAGCATACTCTACGTAAAGCCAACAGTCGTCGTACTAGAAAATGGTGGCTGTTCGCGAAATTGACATACTGTCTCCCATTTCTGTTTTGGGTCATATGAAATTGACATACTGTCCCCCATTTCTGTTTTGGGTCATATGAAATTGACATACTGTCCCCCATTTCTGTTTTGGGTCATATGAAATTGACATACTGTCCCCCATTTCTGTTTTGGGTCATGTGGTAGGTTAGGTTAGGGCACTTTAGTACCACAGTTTCTTGCCGTTGGGAAACTTTTAGGAGAACGGGCTGCTCAACCCGGCCACAGGGCTAGGTTTTCCCCCTCTACTGTTATCTGTCCTCATCAATAACTACCAATCTCTGGCCGCTCCTCACCGTTGGTGTAGGCGGCGACAAAGAGGTCTGGGTAGGCAGGGCTCCAGCAGACATCAGCGACGGTGAGAGTGCGAGCCTTGTGGTAGTTGAACCTCCAGAGCGGCAGGAGGGAGCCCTCCACGGAGCGGTAGTCGTCGCTCCAGTCCTCCCAGTACTGGAAGTCTGAACAAAAACGTAAACAAAGAGCGTTCATCAACCGATTTGAAAACCTAACTAACCCTACCCGACCTAACCTAGCCCAACCGAACAGAGCCTAACCTAATCTAGCGATATATATATATATATATAATGGTTTGACAAGTAGAAAATGAGCTGTGTCGAAACGCGTGTGTACATTTGACCATTCTCTTCCCGCCTGCGCGCACCAGCCTACACACACATCTCGGGTGTTGACTTTGACTATACCTGATCGTCACAAATTATTAAGCTCATTAATGTGTCTATGGATCTTATAAATTGAAAGTTGAATGTGTGAAATAAAAGTAATGTATACATACTGTATATATGTTTCATACATGCTGTATACACGCTATATATATTTGCTAGTAAGAACAAATGACAGTGGGAGAGAAAAAGAGCAAGAACAGATGACAGGAAGAGCAAGACAGTGGAAGAACAAGCAAGTAAGAACAGGTGAACACATTTGGAAGCATTCCATGGCACGGAAGAAGACAGTTGAACAGATGAAACAAGAAAGTCAGCACCGTGTTTAGAACATGTGCTGACTGACCTAAACACCCGAGCAGTAGTTGACCGCTGTATGCTGACATGCGCTGGATGACTTCTGCAGCCTACCATGTAATGGCTAACCAACCGTCTTGCAAACGCTTCCTCTATCGCCCACGAGGTGAATATGGAGTGCATAATAAACGTAAACTCGAGCCACGTGGTGGTTGACCGCTACAGTACCAGCAGCGTGCCCACACGCTACTAGTACTGTAGAGGGGTAGGGGGCAGGGCTGACCAACTGCCCCTGAGTGAAACACAAGGCGCAGTAGGCGAGGGTCACCTTGGATAACGTCGTGGTAAATGTTCTGGCTGATCATGCGCTCGATGACTTTGACCAGAGGCAAGATGGTGGCCAGACTTCCCTCCCGCCTGGCCCGGGTAGTCAGCTGCGGGCTGGCCGACCCCACTCTGCGCCCCGCTGGACCAGCCTCACTCTGCAACACCACCACCGCTGCCTTGTGTATGTTGCAGGAAGGAATAATGTTTGTTAATGGGGGTGAATGATCTTTAATTTCTCTTCACTGCTGCCACCACTGACCTCAGCTCTGTGAGACTCACCTGCTTGCCGCCATCTTTGTTGTCTTTCTTGTGCGGGAAGAGCTTCTGTTGTTTCCTGGAGGCCGCCAGCGCCTGCTGGTGAAGGCGGTAAGCGTCATGAACGTTTGAGAACCCGACGGTGGCTCCGAAGGTGGTGCTCGGACGTGGCTCCGTCTGTATGCCCACCTCCTGTAGCAGGGATGAGAGGCATTTGGACATATGTTGCACTACGCTCCCTACACACACGTACAGTTCAGTACCTCGGCACATATGCTCAGTGTTCACCTGACCTTAGAAACCTATTTACTTCAGGAACTTACTATTAGTTTCCATTAGGAATAAACTTCATTTAATGCTAAGTTACAGTCATGTTGGTGGATAAGTCGTGAATAGTAGATTAGAGCCTTCACATAGTCGGTTGACTGGATTGACGGATATCTACGTTCTTCTCCTCCCCCTCCCCCTCCCTTCCATTCTGCTCCTCACTTTGCGCCATCCTTCAGCTTCAATCACCCCGCTCTTCAACACCCACTAACTTCACCCACTCCTCCCCAGCATTACCGCAGTGTGTGGCCGCAGGGTCTGTGAGACACGCTCGCTGAAGTTGAAGGGGTTGGCCTGATGGTCCAGGAGTGCCAGTTGCTGGGGTGATATGAGCCCTCCGTACAGGTCTTCCAGCTCCTGCAGGATGGTAGCATCTTGCTCCTGGGGCGGCGCTGTACCCCGTGGGGGGACACGGAGAGAGTTAGTGGGAGGTCATGGACCGTTGTTGGGGTCATTGTTGGGGTCATCAGCTGAGGTTAGAAATTAAATGATAGAAACGTTAAGTGGATACAGTGCAAGGATTTCGGGTATTTTATCTTTAGTAATAAAATAGGTTGCCATGTCATACAACGTGAGTTTAGATTTATCTCCAAATGGCTCAATTTTACTACAATCCAAGATATGTTGTTTGAGTGTGTCTCTGTCTTTGTCCACACGCTTTACACTTTACTTCATCTAGATCTCTATACAAGCCGAACTGTCAGAGATATTTGTATCCAAGTCTTATTCTAGTTGTGACAACGTCTGTTAGTCTACTGACTTTGTTACTTACTCATACACATGTTTTACTTCACACATTTCATTGTGATGAACAGTGGACCTGCTAATTCCAGTTTTCACTGTTCTACTTTCTTCAAATTCATCCAGGAGTTCTCGTCTAATGACACTTTTAAGGGACCTATTTGATAACTCAAGATTCCGTTCAATACTGTCTTTATTTCCTGCAACCTTAGCAAGGGCGTCAACTTTGTCATGTTCCTGCAGGCCAATGTGACAAGGAGTCCACAACATTTTTATATTTACCCATTGCTAAGTATGGTTATATATCTATGTCTGGCTTCTGAGACAAGCACGTTGTTACTTGATTGCAAACTGTTTATTGCTCGTAGTGAGGGAAGGGAGTCAGAGATAATTAAGCTGCCTATTTCAGTGCTGTCAATAATTTAGTATTACCAGTATTGCTTCCAACTCACTAATTACTTATATTCCTTTGAATTGTGCTGCCATCGGGCTGCTGATGAGCATGAACAGCACTTCCTGTAGCTGAATTGAATGATCCGTCAGTGTATATATGGTGTGTGTGATGCTGTTTTTAGTTTGCATATTGTGAATGTATTCTATGGTGTTTAATTTAGCAGCAAGCTAAGAATGAGGGTCGTTTGTGATTAGTTTCTTTGTGGGGTTCAGGTTGATGAGTGATAACATTACCGAGGGTGTGGGTGGCAGTGTGGTGGCTGTGGTGAAGGCGGTCCCCCACGGACGTGATCCTGGACGGTAGGGTCAGCAGGTGGATGAGACAGTCTCCTCCACGCACCGGTTCGTAGCGTCCTATCATGTGGTTGACCCGCACCTCCCTCCGTGGGCGGGCGCTGCTGGTGCTCAGTGGGATCCTCACCTCGGGCTCCTCCGTCACCAGCAACTTTAACAGACACACAAACTTCCCTTTACTAAGAGATCTGTGTTTTTTTTCTCTGATTATCTAACAATATATTTTGCCACACTAGCATAATTATCAGGGGAAGCGCATAGCGCATACCTGATGTCCGTCCGCGAGTCTGGATAGACGGAGTCATCTCTGATGCTCCCAACATTTAATTCATCAATAGTAAAGTGTGTCAAAACAGGCCTAGGATATATTCTTTTGTATATTAGTCAACGTCCAATTATCAATAAAATAAACCAATATATCGTTTCAAAAAACGTTGGATAAGGGTCTGTTGTTGTGTTGATTTAGGGGCGACGACGATCGTGGGATCGGATGCGCCCCGGGTAAGGGTCTCACTACCTCCATTACATTCATCAAAACATTGAAACCTGTTGGCAACACAATTCCTCGGTGTAGGTATTAACAGTGTAAGTAACAATGTAAAGTACTTGCATCGTAAGCTCAAAGAAAGATTTATTCCCATGAAATCACTTAGTGGTAGGAATTTTGATATCAATATCAAATACGCGAGACTACAGTGTCTGATGTGTATCAGATCCTTATGATTACACTGACGGCTCACTCCAGTCGTCAACAAGATACACTGAAGCATCTTGTAGATTGCTTCAGCATCTTGTAGATTGCTTGGTAGTGGGCAGCTTAGGACGCAGTGTTGCGGGAGTGGGCAGCTTAGGACGCAGTGTTGTGGTAGTGGGCAGCTTAGGACGCAGTGTTGCGGTAGTGGGCAGCTTAGGACGCAGTGTTGCGGTAGTGAGCAGCTTAGGACGCAGTGTTGCGGTAGTGAGCAGCTTAGGACGCAGTGTTGCGGTAGTGAGCAGCTTAGGACGCAGTGTTGCGGTAGTGAGCAGCTTAGGACGCAGTGTTGTGGTAGTGAGCAGCTTAGGACGCAGTGTTGCGGTAGTGAGCAGCTTAGGACGCAGTGTTGCGGTAGTGGGCAGCTTAGGACGCAGTGTTGCGGTAGTGGGCAGCTTAGGACGCAGTGTTGCGGTAGTGAGCAGCTTAGGACGCAGTGTTGTGGTAGTGAGCAGCTTAGGACGCAGTGTTGCGGTAGTGGGCAGCTTAGGACGCAGTGTTGCGGTAGTGAGCAGCTTAGGACGCAGTGTTGCGGTAGTGAGCAGCTTAGGACGCAGTGTTGTGGTAGTGAGCAGCTTAGGACGCAGTGTTGCGGTAGTGAGCAGCTTAGGACGCAGTGTTGCGGTAGTGGGCAGCTTAGGACGCAGTGTTGCGGTAGTGAGCAGCTTAGGACGCAGTGTTGCGGTAGTGAGCAGCTTAGGACGCAGTGTTGCGGTAGTGAGCAGCTTAGGACGCAGTGTTGCGGTAGTGGGCAGCTTAGGACGCAGTGTTGCGGTAGTGAGCAGCTTAGGACGCAGTGTTGTGGTAGTGAGCAGCTTAGGACGCAGTGTTGCGGTAGTGAGCAGCTTAGGACGCAGTGTTGCGGTAGTGGGCAGCTTAGGACGCAGTGTTGCGGTAGTGAGCAGCTTAGGACGCAGTGTTGCGGTAGTGAGCAGCTTAGGACGCAGTGTTGCGGTAGTGGGCAGCTTAGGACGCAGTGTTGCGGTAGTGGGCAGCTTAGGACGCAGTGTTGCGGTAGTGAGCAGCTTAGGACGCAGTGTTGCGGTAGTGAGCAGCTTAGGACGCAGTGTTGCGGTAGTGAGCGGGTGTGACATCCAGCTGCTGGCCTCCAACATGTCACCTCCCTGGCTCCATAAAGTACACACAAGACGGAGGTCAAACGCCATACCAGGTTCCACACATATAATTTTCGGATTTAACAGTGAATTCGCATAATGTTTTGATTTAGAGATGCTAAAAGAGGTACACCACCGCTGGCCACGCTGTGGTTGGAAGGTGTAATAATAGGCCATTAATTATGAGGTAAGAATGTGGGGAATGCGAGAGCTTGAGACACACGCACCGCGTGGACCATTCTTCTGATGGTACCTCACTGCACGGTGACGGTGATCTGGTATTACCCTACAACCCGTTCTCGCACTTTCTTTAAGTCAATATTGACTTATTAAATACGTGCATATGTGACATACTAATTTATTGTGAATATTTTAGTTTACATTGAAAAGCTTCATAGAAAACACCGACCTTACCTAACCTTCTTAGTATGTTAAGATAAGCATCTTATTGCTTCGTAATTACAATTATTACTTAACCTATTATAGGTATAGAAAGCGCGAGAATGGGTTGTACCCTAGCTATATTGGTCTAGCAGTACTGAAGGGGGGACTGAACTTCAGCTCTTGGGTCCCGCCTCTCGACTGGCGAGAGGCGGGAACCTCTTTTTCAATCGACTGGCGTACAGATTCCTGAGCTCTTTATGGTTCCGTCATATCTACAATTAATTCATGTATCGATGGCACCTTCACCTTACACCTGATGTAGTTACCTTATCTTACTCTACTTCGGTCTATTGATTCACTTTTATGACAGAAGAAGTTATCGCGTGTGTGTGGGGTCGTACCTAGTTTACACCTGCCTCCACGTGCTCACGCCTCTTTTATTTCCAGTAATCTGCCTGTCAACCCTCTCGGTTACCCTGAGTATTTTTAGTGTGATCTTATTTCCTTTGTAAGAAGGAAATGTCCTTTATGTCCTTTCTTAACATAAGAACTTTCTTAACTTATGTCCTTTGTAAGTTTATCCTTTAGTTATTTTTCCACTGAAGGGAGAATTTATTGAACAGTGACCATTATCCTATGAGGGAACATGCCGCCATACCCGCGTGTTCAACACCCCTCAACTGGAAGAACACTCGGGAGGTTGTTCATCCCGCGAGTAAACATACCGCCATTCCAGCATGTTCAGCAAACAGAATAGGAGAGACCCTGGTGCTGTTGTGTAATTATTCCTGTGATTAATCAGAGGTCTTAGATATGAAGTACTGAACAGTGGCCTTCAGTCCCCCAGGCAGCTGGCACAGGTGCTCGGTTACTTCCACACATCCCAACATGAGAGGCAGTACCCTGGAAACACAAACCGTAATTGACCCTATTTTCCGCTTGTTACAACTTGTAATAAAGTTGTTACATCTTGGCTTAACGTGTTTATGACGTATTAGAACGTTGTTACAACTTGCTATATTGGTTGTTATAACTGGTTAGGTGGTGTTAAAACTTCTTCGAACGTTGTAGCAACGTCGTAGTTTCGGTGTGTGTTTGGCGGGATACACAGGAACTTGATCATCTTCTCTGGTCAACATGATCACAACTCTTAATATTACTGACTGTCCCTCTGTTTTCTGCGTGTGTGTTCTTCCAAGGCTTGGAAGAACACTGTTCTTCCCAACAGTATAGCTGAGGACTCAACAGTGTAGCTTAGGACCCAACAGTATAGCTGAGGAACCAACAGTATAGTTGAGTACCCAACAGTGTAGCTGAGGACCCAACAGTATAGCTCAGGACCCAACAGTATAGCTCAGGACCCAACAGTGTAGCTGAGGACCCAACAGTGTAGCTGAGGACCCAACAGTGTAGCTGAGGACCCAACAGTGTAGCTTAGGACCCAACAGTATAGCTGAGGACCCAACAGTGTAGCTTAGGACCCAACAGTATAGCTGAGGACCCAACAGTATAGCTGAGGACCCAACAGTGTAGCTGAGGACCCAACAGTATAGCTGAGGACCCAACAGTGTAGCGGAGGACCCAACAGTATAGCTGAGGACTCAACAGTGTAGCTGAGGACCCAACAGTATAGCTGAGGACCCAACAGTATAGCTGAGGGCCCAACAGTGTAGCTGAGGACCCAACAGTGTAGCTGAGGACCCAACAGTGTAGCTGAGGACCCAACAGTGTAGCTGAGGACCCAACAGTGTAGCTGAGGATCCAACAGTGTAGCTGAGGGCCCAACAGTGTAGCTGAGGACCCAACAGTGTAGTTGAGGACCCAACAGTATAGCTGAGGACCCAACAGTGTAGCTGAGGACCCAACAGTGTAGCTGAGGACCCAACATTGTAGCTGAGGACCCAACAGTGTAGCTGAGGACCCAACAGTGTAGCTGAGGACCCAACAGTATAGCTGAGGACCCAACAGTATAGCTGAGGACCCAACAGTGTAGCTGAGGACCCAACAGTATAGCTGAGGACCCAACAGTATAGCTGAGGACCCAACAGTGTAGCGGAGGACCCAACAGTATAGCTGAGGGCCCAACAGTGTAGTTGAGGACCCAACATTGTAGCTGAGGACCCAACAGTGTAGTTGAGGACCCAACAGTGTAGCTGAGGACCCAACAGTGTAGCTGATGACCCAACAGTGTAGCTGAGGGCCCAACAGTGTAGCTGAGGGCCCAACAGTGTAGCTGAGGACCCAACAGTGTAGCTGAGGACCCAACAGTGTAGCTGAGGGCCCAACAGTGTAGCTGAGGACCCAACAGTGTAGTTGAGGACCCAACAGTATAGATGAGGACCCAACAGTGTAGCTGAGGACCCAACAGTGTAGCTGAGGACCCAACAGTATAGCTGAGGACCCAACAGTGTAGCTGAGGACCCAACAGTATAGCTGAGGACCCAACAGTATAGCTGAGGACCCAACAGTGTAGCTGAGTGCCCAACATTGTAGCTGAGGACCCAACAGTGTAGCTGAGGACCCAACAGTGTAGCTGAGGACCCAACAGTATAGCTGAGGACCCAACAGTATAGCTGAGGACCCAACAGTGTAGCTGAGGACCCAACAGTATAGCTGAGGACCCAACAGTATAGCTGAGGACCCAACAGTGTAGCTGAGGACCCAACAGTATAGCTGAGGACTCAACAGTGTAGCTGAGGACCTAGCAGTGTAGCTGAGGACCCAACAGTGTAACTGAGGACCCAACAGTGTAGCTGAGGACCCAACAGTTCAGCTGAGGACCCAACAGTGTAGCTGAGGACCCAACAGTGTAGCTGAGGACCCAACAGTGTAGTTGAGGACCCAACAGTGTAGCTGAGGACCCAACAGTATAGCTGAGGACTCAACAGTGTAGCTGAGGACCTAGCAGTGTAGCTGAGGACCCAACAGTGTAACTGAGGACCCAACAGTGTAGCTGAGGACCCAACAGTTCAGCTGAGGTCCCAACAGTGTAGCTGAGGACCCAACAGTGTAGTTGAGGACCCAACAGTGTAACTGAGGACTTACCTGCTGAGTTTCGTGAATTTCCCGTTTTCTGAGGCGGGAGCGAAACAACATTTTGAATGGTGGTGCCGCCGTCTATAGTCCACAGTTGATATCCTTGCCAAGCTCTGTACAGAATACAGCTATGTAATTCGCACGTGTGGGCCTGACGTCCCTCAGGTGGGCGTGGCTAAGCCTACGCTTGTATGTGGAGTGTGTGAGGGAGGAGAGTCAGATGGTGAGGGAGGTGGCTGGTGATCCAGGTGGTGAGAGAGCTGGCTGACCATAGACTGGCCTGGATGGTCTCCTGGTCTCTGTGCCGACAGGACCCACGTCACATGCTCTAAGTTACGGGACATGGCACCTGGTGAATTATATCCCCTGGTGGTGGGGCTGGTGGTGTGGTGGTGGTGGTGGTGGGGCTGGTGGTGATGTGGTGGTGTCTTGGGTGGTAGTGTTGATGGAGGGGGGGGGGGGGTGACGCGGTGGTACTCGTGGTAGTGGTGGGAGTAGGCAGTATCGGTGGTGATAATGACCAACCAAGCATTTGACCCAACAAAACAGTCATAACTATGTGCGGTACTGTAGCATCATGTGGGGATTAACTCGCCACTGACTGCCCCAGGTCACGCGCGCCTGTGTCTGCAGCCTTCACCCCAAACACTCATTACAGAGTGTGTGCGCGTTCACATGCGCAAAACTCAATAACTGACTGTGCATCCACCTCCACCCAACACACATTCTCTGAAATAATGTATTTACAAACTTCATTCATTAGTGGTTTATTAATTAAAATCACAGGTGTGCCTGGAGAGAACAGGTGACACACCCACAGGGAAGCACTTTTTAACTGGCGAGTAATACGGGCAAACCTTCATGTTAAATTGCTCCAAAACAACGTGAACTATGGTATGGCTATATTCATGAGACCCGCCCTACTAATGATAGGTTGCTGAGGTTGGGAATTAGGAACAACAATAGGAGTCACCAGTGTACTGAAATTGAGAATAATATGCATATATTTTATTTCTATAAGCAGAAAATTGTTTTTGTAAACTGGATTACAGACACTCTTAAAGCTTTATGTGGACCAAGCATAAGAGTGGATTTAATGAGGTTTTTAATGTTTCATATTGACATAAAATGAAAGAAAATTTAGAATACAATAAGTATGCTACTTTCTGATTAATTTTTTTGTGTGTGGATAGGCAGGCGGGAGGGTTACTCAGTAGACAAAATATTGAAGACCTTGCGAGGCAGGATCAAGTATAACATTTGGGGTTTACGACTCCTGCTATTTGATAATATGAAAAATTGGTTTACTGAGAATTATATAAACTATATAAAATGTAGTATTTTCCCTTGTACATACTGAAACACATCATGATATACTGCAACAAAGATGTATTATGTAATGCAACAATTATGCAATATATATCATGCAGTTACACAATCTCTCTCTCTCTCTCTCTCTCTCTCTCTCTCTCTCTCTCTCTCTCTCTCTCTCTCTCTCTCTCTCTCTCTCTCTCTCTCTCTCTCTCTCTCTTCTCTCTCTCTGTCTCTCTCTCTCTCTGTCTCTCTCTCTCTCTCTGTCTCTCTGTCTCTCTCTCTCTCTGTCTCTCTCTCTCTCTGTCTCTCTGTCTCTCTCTCTCTCTCTCTCTCTCTCTCTCTCTCTCTCTCTCTCTCTCTCTCTCTCTCTCTCTCTCTCTCTGTCTCTCTCTCTCTCTGTCTCTCTCTCTCTCTGTCTCTCTCTCTCTCTCTCTCTCTCTCTCTCTCTCTCTCTCTCTCTCTCTCTCTCTCTCTCTCTCTCTCTGTCTCTCTCTCTCTCTCTCTCTCTCTCTCTCTCTCTCTCTCTCTCTGTCTCTCTCTCTCTCTCTCTCTCTCTCTCTCTGTCTCTCTCTCTCTCTCTCTCTCTCTCTGTCTCTCTCTCTCTCTCTCTCTCTCTCTCTCTCTCTGTCTCTCTCTCTCTCTCTCTCTCTCTCTCTCTCTCTCTCTCTCTCTCTCTCTCTCTCTCTCTCTCTCTCTCTCTCTCTTCTCTCTCTCTGTCTCTTCTCTCTCTCTGTCTCTCTCTCTCTCTGTCTCTCTCTCTCTCTGTCTCTCTCTCTCTCTCTCTCTCTCTCTGTCTCTCTCTCTCTCTCTCTCTCTC
This sequence comes from Procambarus clarkii, assembly GCF_040958095.1. Taxonomy (NCBI): domain Eukaryota; kingdom Metazoa; phylum Arthropoda; class Malacostraca; order Decapoda; family Cambaridae; genus Procambarus; species Procambarus clarkii. The sequence continues at coordinate 304,798 of NC_091231.1, forward strand.
TCTCTCTCTCTCTCTCTCTCTCTCTCTCTCTCTCTCTCTCTCTCTCTCTCTCTCTCTCTCTCTCTCTCTCTCTCTCTCTCTCTCTGTCTCTCTCTCTCTCTCTCTCTCTGTCTCTCTCTCTCTCTGTCTCTCTCTCTCTCTGTCTCTCTCTCTCTCTGTCTCTCTCTCTCTCTCTCTCTGTCTCTCTCTCTCTCTGTCTCTCTCTCTCTCTCTCTCTCTCTCTCTCTCTCTCTCTCTCTCTCTCTCTCTCTCTCTCTCTCTCTCTCTCTCTCTCTCTCTCTCTCTTCTCTCTCTCTGTCTCTCTCTCTCTCTGTCTCTCTCTCTCTCTGTCTCTCTCTCTGTCTCTCTCTCTGTCTGTCTCTCTCTCTCTCTCTCTCTCTCTCTCTCTCTCTCTCTCTCTCTCTCTCTCTCTCTCTCTCTCTCTCTCTCTCTCTCTCTCTCTCTCTCTCTCTGTCTCTCTCTCTCTCTCTGTCTCTCTCTCTCTCTCTCTCTCTCTGTCTCTCTCTCTCCTCTGTCTCTCTCTCTCTCTGTCTGTCTCTCTCTCTCTCTCTCTCTCTGTCTCTCTCTCTCTCTCTCTCTCTGTCTCTCTCTCTCTCTGTCTCTCTCTCTCTCTCTGTCTGTCTCTCTCTCTCTCTCTCTCTCTCTCTCTCTCTCTCTCTCTCTCTCTCTCTCTCTCTCTCTCTCTCTCTCTCTCTCTCTCTCTCTCTTCTCTCTCTCTGTCTCTCTCTCTCTCTTCTCTCTCTCTGTCTCTCTCTCTCTCTGTCTCTCTCTCTCTCTGTCTCTCTCTCTCTCTCTCTGTCTCTCTCTCTCTCTCTCTCTCTCTCTCTCTCTCTCTCTCTCTCTCTCTCTCTCTCTCTCTCTCTCTCTCTCTCTCTCTCTCTCTCTCTCTCTCTTCTCTCTCTCTGTCTCTCTCTCTCTCTTCTCTCTCTCTGTCTCTCTCTCTCTCTCTCTCTGTCTCTCTCTCTCTCTCTCTCTCTGTCTCTCTCTCTCTCTCTCTCTCTCTCTCTCTCTCTCTCTCTCTCTCTCTCTCTCTCTCTCTCTCTCTCTCTTCTCTCTCTGTCTCTCTCTCTCTCTCTCTCTCTCTCTCTCTCTCTCTCTCTCTCTCTCTCTCTCTCTCTGTCTCTCTCTCTCTCTCTCTCTCTCTCTCTCTCTCTCTCTCTCTCTCTCTCTCTCTCTGTCTCTCTCTCTCTCTCTGTCTCTCTCTCTCTCTCTCTCTCTCTCTCTCTCTCTCTCTCTCTCTCTCTCTCTCTCTCTCTCTCTCTCTCTCTCTCTCTCTCTCTCTCTGTCTCTCTCTCTCTCTCTCTCTCTGTCTCTCTCTCTCTTCTCTCTCTCTGTCTCTCTCTCTCTTCTCTCTCTCTGTCTCTCTCTCTCTCTGTCTCTCTCTGTCTCTCTCTCTCTCTCTCTCTTCTCTCTCTCTGTCTCTCTCTCTGTCTCTCTCTCTCTCTGTCTCTCTGTCTCTCTCTCTCTCTCTCTCTCTCTCTCTCTCTCTCTCTCTCTCTCTCTCTCTCTCTCTCTCTCTCTCTCTCTCTCTCTCTCTCTCTCTCTCGTTAAAAAAGGGCTGGAGAAAAATTTGTATATTTGCTAAAGACGACAAAGACTGGTTATTAAAATGAATGAAAGATTGGTAGATTCGATTCAATTGTAGTGTTCATAAAACTTTAATAGAAATAGAATGATAAATTTGCCCGCTATAAGCTGAGCGATGTTGACATTACCATATCAAAAAGAGCCGAGAGTCTTAAAGATCTTATTAATTAAGACAAGAAACATCATTATAAATGTTCAAAATAAGGCAAACTGGGCAGTAGGATTTATGCCAAGAAGTATTAACAATACGACAGTTAAAGTAATACATACACCATATGTATGTTCAGCATCTTGATGTATGTACACCGAAAGTTTACTTTAATCTAAAGTACAGTATATTTGCTGATTGGTCATTAAGCTATCGCGGCGGCCTTAATAACCCTTGATAGGTTGACGGCCGTCAAGTCCATCAGGTAACCGAACGGTTAGTGTTATAGTTCAGCTTTATCTTGCCATTGTTAGGTCCTATTTACATTATGCTGTTCAGTTTTGGTTGCTATAACACAGAATAGGAATAAATTCTGTAGAAAGCCCATAAAGAAAGATGCCAAAGTTATTCCCGGGCGAAAATTCAGATCTTGAACCGGATCCCTGTGTTCTACTCCGAATTATTTATATCATCTTTGTTGCTCTATACTGAACACCTTCCGATTACTGATATATTTTCTCAAATATAGTAAGCAGAACAGCATCAAATAACGAACTCCAGTGTGAGGATGAATTTTTCGGATCGAAGTTCGAAAGATTTATCGATGAAGCCTAGTTTCCCTCGTAGCCTAAAAACATTACCTTTGTTTCATTACCAATCCCTAGCCCAAGTATTTTCTTCAAATACATGCATTCATATAAATGTACAAGCGAACACTGATATACACATCCACGCAGTAAACCTGTATGCACACCCTAATACACACATACACCTCAACGAATACATACACAAAATAATTAATGTTATTTTTCAATTTCTTGGGGAAATGTAGCCTTTTGTTGTCCAGTAGCTGCTTTGACCTGACCTGACCTGACCTAAGCCCGTGGTATTCAGTTGATCTCCAGATGAAGAAGTCAAATATTTGGGGCAGTGGGAGGTGGGGTGTTTGGGGATCATCCTCATTAGCCACTGTTGCTGCCTTTTCCAGGCGTGCGCGCGCTCGCCTCTTATGTACCTACCTATTTGTACTTGAACAATTGAACTTCAGCTCTTGCACCCCGCCTTTCCAGCCGTCGGATGTTTAATCATTTTTTAATAATTAATTTATTCGTTTTGTCAGAGATAAGAAGAAGTGTATGTGGTGGCATTCAGTGCTCTGAACGTTTCTGAATTGACGTTCCTGAAGGCGTTTTTATGTTCGTCAGTTTATAAACTTGACAATGTGCCCCCTGATGCTATATTATTTACGTGCGCCTAATGCGGTTCAAATTTGTAGTGTACATATTCGTTGGTCATTTTCTTGAGTTGTTCCTCCTCATTGTGTACCGTCCTGCTGGTCTCATGTCTCCATCAGTGTTATGATGCCTTGATTAGGGCTCGTGATTTTATCTGAGTTTCCCCAACCTCCCAATTCTCCTGACCGTGCAATAAAATAACTAAGGAATAGGGGATAAATAAACTTAGTTTACACATCACCAGTATAATACTAACATACAACAATACAAGATACACGTAAACAACATACAGTCATACATTTACTATACTAATTATAAGTGAATCCGTTCAGTATATAGGACCTATTCATGACCAGTAATTAAATACTTAATTAATTGATAACCACAGAAGAAGGAAAACTACTAATGATTCTACACAATAACTGGGTCATAACAACCACCACATTACAAAGTATCCGTCTTTTATGCAGAATTAATTCAAAAGATTTTTTTCTTATTAGAAATAAGAATTGTGCTCATCCATCTCTGTTGTGACTTATTTTCGTTATTTTGTCATCTAACTGGAATTGGCGATTGTTTACAAGGCTGATTCCGTCTAGCTATCCTATTATATTATCCTATCCTATCCTATCCTATCCTATCCTATCTTATCCTATCCTATCTTATGTTATTCTTGTTATTCTTTCAAGTACTTAACATAGTATGCTTGTCTTTGACATTATAGTCAAGTCCTTCCTCTCTTTCTCCCTTTCTCGTGTTTTAATGGCATATTTGCAATGTTGCATATGGCTGCAGCTCTCCCCGCTCAAGTGAAGCATTAAGTATCGATGCTTGAGGTATTCTAAAGGGTCTTAACAGAATTTGATTCAGGCCACAATAGTAACTGTAAATTAGAAATAGAATTAAAGACTAACTCTTGAAAACGGTGTGTTAATCCAGTAATTATGGACTCAGATAAGAGCGAGAAAGAGAAACATGAATACCTTGGCTCCCTTGGATGGGGCATGGGTGTGAAAAGTGACCTGTGGGTGTGAATAGTGATTGACCAGGTGCAGGTGCGCGGGCTTAGCTTGCTTGCCCGCTCCACGCGCGCCTTTGCCTCATCTCTACTTCCCTACACCTATTTTCACACCTCGTTGATCCTATTGTCGAGTGTATACGTCTTGATTTGGATGGTTGGATGAGAGTGTAGCACTGAGACTAGTTATAGTTATAAGTGCATGTCTCGAGGGAAACAAACTGGAGTTGTGTTGGGTTGTGTATGGTGGAGGGTGTTGGGGTGGGGGGGGATGGTGACAGGTATAGTGGTGGTGGTGGGGTAGTGAAGGTGTGTGTGTGGGGGCATGATAGCAGGTGTAAAGGGGTGACAGGTGACACCTGTTAACAGGTACTAGGGGCGGGCAACTAATGATGACTTCTCCGCCTTCTTGAGGGATAATCCCTCTATCCTCCCTACGTCTCTCCCTCCCCCCCTCCTTCCCCCTCCCTACGTCCCTCCCTCCCTCCCATTCATGCAGGTGAGTCTAGAGGGCATCTTAATTAAGAGACTTAATGTTTATAAAAGAATACCAGTGAGGCAAGTGTGATGATTTTGGTGGGACTAAGATCACCATTACTTGAGTGTATGTGAAGCTGGTGCCCAGAGCTCACAGTCCTGGTGAAGCAACGGTGATGTGGTCCTGGTGAAGCAACGGTGATGTGGTCCTGGTGAAGCAACGGTGATGTAGTCCTGGTGAAGCGACGGTGATGTAGTCCTGGTGAAGCAACGGTGATGTAGTCCTGGTGAAGCAACGGTGATGTGGTCCTGGTGAAGCAACGGTGATGTGGTCCTGGTGAAGCAACGGTGATGTAGTCCTGGTGAAGCAACGGTGATGTGGTCCTGGTGAAGCAACGGTGATCTGGTCCTGGTGAAGCAACGGTGATGTAGTCCTGGTGAAGCAACGGTGATGTGGTCCTGGTGAAGCAACGGTGATGTAGTCCTGGTGAAGCAACGGTGATGTAGTCCTGGTGAAGCAACGGTGATGTAGTCCTGGTGAAGCAACGGTGATGTAGTCCTGGTGAAGCGACGGTGATGTAGTCCTGGTGAAGCAACGGTGATGTGGTCCTGGTGAAGCAACGGTGATGTAGTCCTGGTGAAGCAACGGTGATGTAGTCCTAGTGAAGCAACGGTGATGTGGTCCTGGTGAAGCAACGGTGATGTAGTCCTAGTGAAGCAACGGTGTTGTGGTCCTGGTGAAGCAACGGTGATGTGGTCCTGGTGAAGCAACGGTGATGTAGTCCTGGTGAAGCAACGGTGATGTAGTCCTGGTGAAGCAACGGTGATGTAGTCCTGGTGAAGCAACGGTGATGTAGTCCTAGTGAAGCAACGGTGATGTTCGCCGTTGAAAGGGCAAGATTGAGGTAGACAGGCTCGGAGTTGAAAAGGTTCCTGTCGCTCCATGTAACATGACATTCAGCTAACTTTGTCTTACAACGCAATTGCAAAGCCCAGAATAATATCTGTGGGCACAAAGTTCCAGCACACTTGAGCTGTCGACGGACGCGGCCCAGCAGTGACCAGAGACCCGATCTCTCTCACTGACAAATGCAAAACTGACAGCTAGAAGAGAGACAGACAAGAGAGAGAGAGACAGAAGAGGGTTAGTTATATATGGATGGTGCCTGCTGATATAAGGATAGAGAGATATCCAGAGCTAAGAGGAGGAGGATGGGGGTGTGCTGAAGTCGAGGATGTTATTAATATGCTCTGAGGCCTAGAGAAGCTCCGGGAGCAATGGTCATTAATAACCTGCTCTGAGGCCTAGAGAAGCTCCGGGAGCAATGGTCATTAATAACCTGCTCTGAGGCCTAGAGAAGCTCCGGGAGCAATGGTCATTAATAACCTGCTCTGAGGCCTAGAGAAGCTCCGGGAGCAATGGTCATTAATAACCTGCTCTGAGGCCTAGAGAAGCTCCGGGAGCAATGGTCATTAATAACCTGAAGCGTCCAGAGTATAAGGTTTCCGGTAAAAGATCAATACCATTGTTACTTCACTGAGAGAACTTCGGAAATTCGCGGCGGGCGCCTGTGCCTATAAAGGTACCCGAGGTGTCCCAGAGGTCTTATAGTACGTCACTTTCGCCAGCCGCTATTATTTTCTAGTACGACAATTGTTGGCTTTATGTAACGCATACGATCGAAATGCGACGTTCTTTGTAAGAGGAGAGGTTGCATCAGACGACTGGAGTGTGTACTGTGGAAGAAGACGCCTGCTTAGGCTTGATCTGTTCTAGTAAACAGGGGTCAGATTCACGAAAGCACTTACGCAAACACTTACGAATCCGTCCATCTTTTCTCCATCTTTGGCGGCTTTGTTTCCAATTATTAAACAGTTTAATGTGCTCCGAAGCACCAGGAGGCTGTTTATAACAATAACAACAGTTGAATGGCAAGTTTTCATGCTAGTAAACTGTTTAATAAATGAAACCAAAGAAGTCAAAGATTGAGGAAAGATGTACACGTTCGTAAGTGCTGGCGTAAGTGCTTTCGTGAATCTGGCCCCAGATCTCTCGGTAATAATCTACATAATAACATTTTTTGTATTGACAGAAAGAACTCAAAAATAAGAACTTAACAAACTGAAGGTCTACAGGCCCATACGAGGTAGCTTCTATTTATCTCCGACCAAACTCGTTCATATATAGACGGATGCATTGCCTCTATTTTTAATCTACAATTCACATGTATTTTTGCTGATTATATATATACTACTCAATAGTGTTATCACGACTTGTCTTTAAAAAAACACTGAAAACCGCCTCACGGTGGATTTTATTTTCATAGGCACGTGTGAGGTCCATAATTAACTAATTAAAAAAAAATACAAATATCATATATCTTAAATTGTGTAAAGTGCTTATGTTTGTCATTGGCGTGTGGAGGTGTGACGCGGCTTGGCCACACCCACCACACCCGTCACACCCGCCACACAGGTGAAGTAGAGGCAGCCAGGTGCGACGCAGGTGTGTGGGTCACGTGACATGCCCAGCGTTATAAAAGGTGTGGCTTTGGTGTAGGAAGGTCAGTGACCTCGTCGGCAGCACCAGCACAAGACCTGTGACTGAGGCAAACTGTCGTTACTGGAGACACATCTGTCATCAGCGGTTGGGAGGATGAAAGTGTACGCGCACCTACTGACGGTGATGGTGGGGGTGACAGCTGGCCAGAGCCTCACCTGGCTCTTCTCGCCCAAGAACAAGGACTCCGCCCGCCACAACACCCGTGACCTCATCAGCGCCTCCCCGGACGCCCTCCCGTATGACCCGTACAAGGACCTGGTAAGTCATCGTACCTTTAATCTCTACCATTTACTTCCTTAGGTTTACAAATATTTGAAAATATTGCGTATCTGGAAGTTCTTAAAAATAACATTTTAAAGTATACTTAATATATAATGCCTGAAACCGGTGCTACAAAATTTACATAACAAAAATCAATCAAATGTAATAATATATTTGTGTGTTGCAGCGTTTGTGCACGAACGAGCGTGTGTGTGGCCGGCGGGAGTTCTGCGACGTGCACTACGGCGTGTGTCGCCAGCGGCTCGCAGTTGGCCAGGCGTGTCGCCGCGACGACATGTGTCAGCGCGGGCTTGACTGCATGTTCGGGGAGTGTGCGGAGCGCGTGGAACGTGGTAAAGAGGGCAGCAGGTGCCGCAAGGACCGCGAATGTGACCTGGGCATGTGCTGCGCCCGACGCAAGGGTCAGCAAGTATGTCAGCGTCTTCAGCCTCAGGGTCACAAGTGCTTCGTGCCGGAGGGCGGCCCTGACTATGCCATCAACGAGCGTTGCCCCTGCGAGAGTGGTCTCATCTGCAAGTATACGAGCCCTGATCCACCCCCATCCGACCCTTCAGTAATGTTTTGGGCAGCCTATGAGAATATGCTGTGCGTCCCTCCCTCACACACCCCGAGGCGCCTGTGACCAGCCCTCACACACCCCGGCAACGCCCGTGACCATCCCTCACGCACCTCGCACATTCCGTGACCCTCGACCCCTCAAGGACACACCTAGCAGGTCACTGCAAGCAGAGCATCAAACATTAGATTAAATCGTGTCTAAGAGCTATGAGTGTGGTGGTGCGCTGCAAGCAACACGGGATCAGCGCCCTGACAGGCTCCTTATGTATGTGCATGTGTGTGTATGTACATGTTTGTGTGTGTATGACAGTTTGTGTATATATATCCATGCTTGAGTGCGTGTCTGAATGTGTGTAAATATGTATCACGCGTGATTTTTTTATCCTAGTCTGTTTCTAGTCACTATATATAAGTATATGTACAAATAATAATTATATAAAGATGTCCAACAATTCAATACTGCTTTAGTTTAATTCCTTAAGAGTATTATTTTTATCCTACACTGAGTCTGTGTAGTCTGAACTGACAATTACCTATCGCGTAGACTGGAGTGAGAGAGACGCTCAGTAGCAGTTTGGAAACTGAAAAATCAATGAAATTTTAAACTTTTATCTCTTACAGACCACAAAAATCTTGACAATGTGATTACTTTCTAAAAATAGAGATGTTTACAAGTTGTTTTGACCATCGTATACTAGTTATTTGTAGTATATGCTACAAATATTTTGTAGCATTTGTAGTATATGGCTGTTACCGCTACTTGTATTATTTGGCGGCTTCTGCTACATTCAGTACTTAGCGCATAATGTAGCGGAGAACCGGTGTTGGGATCTAGGTGGTAACAGCAGCGGTATATCTCTCGTTATATATCTGTCGTGAGGCTTGTGTGTGTACCGGGAGGGTTGGAGCTACACCTTGTCGTCTGCAGGACCGTAGTCTCACACTGTCGTAAAGTTGGTAATGAGGCATTAGCAGGCTACGAAGAATACCTCCCTACATGGCTGGAGTACATCGCTATGCGGGCCAAGCGTAGTAATCCCCAGTTAAGCTCTCCAGGACGCCACTCGACTCTGACCTCTCACACAATTATACCTTACAAAATATACTTATTTATTTTAAGATCCTTAGTCAAACGTTTGCTCACTAGGCCAAGTAGGCCTAGACAGTGAGCTCCACAATATTTTGTTTACGTTCATAGATACATCTGCTCCAGAATTTTTTGTTTAATAAACTTGAATCGTCATTGCATTATATTGTTTATTTACATATTAAAATTATGTAGGCCTACTAATTATTTATGTAGGCCTACCTGGTCATTTATATAGACCTATCCGGTCGTTAATGTAGATCCACCTGGTCATTTATGTAGGCCTATCTGGTCATTAATGTAGATCCACCTGGTCATTTATGATGGCCTACCTAGTCATTTATTTGGAACCCTAAACTATATTAAAAGTTTAGCAGGAATTAAATCTGTTCGCCGGCATTAGCAAACTTTAGGTAGAGTGCGTGTGGCTCTAATAACTGAACATAATATATTGTTAGAAAGTATAATCCAATTGCTATATAACAAAGGGGATATAAATAAGAATATGAAGCAATGTATACTAATTAGATAAGTTTAGGTCAAGAAAACATGTCTGCAAATGGGTTGGGAAGCTAGTTACCGGGAAACATAATGCACGGTGGGATTTTTGGAAGGCTAGTTATAATATCTTAATTTATGAATGAGTTTGGTTAGGTATAAATATGAGCTGCCTCGTAGCTAAGAATGAGAGATGTGTTACCTGAAGTTACTTGCCACAGGTCACGTGACCTCAATGAATTTTGTTTAATGCACGATTACTCTATTAATTGCAATTATGTTTGTTATGGTCCCCAGACCCGCTGGTGGAGAGGTCAGGAACGTGCTGTGGCCACCCATCATGGAAACAAATAATTATAAAGTGCTCGGACCATTCGACGCTTTACTCGTCAATAGATCTCTCAGATCTCAAATTTTCCACGATTTACAGAAAAGTGTAACATTAACAAGTAATCGCCAATATATACACTGCTACTATTTTAACAATATTTGAAAGAAGTGTTTAGTACACATGGTGATATCCCATGGGACAGAAATTTCTCTACAGATTTTTTAAGAATTGCGTTGGTTTCAGCTTGTAGGTGTTTACCATTATCGGTAAGGCTTATATGACAGCTCTAGTAAGGTCAGATTCTATTTCATTTCTCCTGAGAACCGTTGTATTTTTCTCAAAGTTTGTAGAAAGTCAACCAAGAGAGATGACTGTCTTGACTTTTTCTCCCGCCACGGCGGCCTCCCTCAGCGCTGGGAGTATTTGCGGTAGCGAGATCCCGAAGGATGAGGGATTATATCACAGGTACTTTCACCGGAAGGCAGTTTATTGTTCACATGTGGTAGGAAGCGACGAGGTCAGCCCGACCCCAAGTGTCGCCACGGTACTTGACCTCCTGCTGGCTGCATTCCTTCTACATGTGTTAATATTGATAATGTCAGGAGTATATGTTTACAAAAGAACACTGGAACGGGCCTGCTAGGTCGCGCATGGCTGCATGCCTACTGGCTCACGCGAGCTAGGCTACAGGTCCGGGTCTCGCAAGGCTGCATGCCTACTGGCCCGCACGAGGCTACAGGTCTGATGACATTTACTGAGATGACTTACCTTTCATTTTCAGATTGTGGTAGACTAACTCATAAGACAAAGTGAAGCACGAGACTTCAACAAACGCAACATCAGCGTCGACTCTCTAATCTTAAAATATTTATTGTGTTCTTAACCCTACAAGGAGCCCTTCAGTCTTCAGCTTCCAAATGTGTGAGAGTGCAGCATATCCTCTTGTTTAGATAGTACTTTTTGCAACTATCTGCACCATAGTACAAATATTGACGTACTAAACCATTAGATAGTAGAATTTTGTACTATTCACTTTATTAAGTCCGAAAAAATGAAACTAAAAAACAAACTTGAATATTCCTAGGCTTAGTATAGCACATATATGTACTATATTAGGCCTCAGATAGTGTGTATTAGGTTTAGGTTAGATTAGTTTGTCTTTGCAACACAGGTAGAAAATACTTTTCCGGTTTGTCCAAATTAAATTGTATCGATTTCTACTTTCTAATTGCGTTGTACGTCGGTATATACATGTCAAGTGTACGGGTGTGACCCATATGTCAAGTGTATAGGTGCGACCACATGTCAAGTGTACGGGTGGGAGAGTACACCCGTGTAATTCATTTGCAAACAAACTTAGCCTAACCTAACCTAGCCTTACCTAGCCTAACCTTCGGATTACGCGTTGAGTGTGACCGACGTGTGGAGTGGGAAGTCCTGGTGTTCAGTATGTGTTGACGTATTGTGTGAGTAAAGGATTGTGTGAAGAACTGAATAACTGTGTGGATATAAAGACAGGATAAATGGGAGGAAGAGAAGATAATCAATTTGAGGAGATAAAAGAAAGATGGATAAAGAAGACGAACATGTATATGTACCTAAAACTATTTATAAGGTTGAGTTTCAGCTTCAAAGTCCTGCCTCTCCAGCTATCGACTGTTCAATGCAATGACTCAGTTCCTGTCTGTTTCTTATTGTAAATATTTCTAAAACTGTGTGTAGAGTTTCGTTAGTAATTACTTCGACTAAGTTGTCTCAGCCTCTTGTTGAATTACTTGTGATACAAAAGATTATCGATGTGTGTATATATATATATATATATATATATATATATATATATATATATATATATATATATATATATATATATATATATATATATATATATATATATATATGCGAACAAGCCTGATATATATATATATATAGTCAGGCTGGTGTTGACGAAGGCTTTAACAAGCCAAAACGTTCACCTCATTTCATATTTCTCTGTAGATTTTCCGCATAAAATGATCAGTGTTTTGTGATCGTCAATATATATATATATATATATATATATATATATATATATATATATATATATATATATATATATATATATATATATATATATATATATATAACTGAAAACTCACACCCCAGAAGTGACTTGAACCCATACTGCCAGGAGCAACGCAACTGGTATGTACAGGACGCCTTAATCCGCTTGTTTATCACGACCGGACAAAAGGAAGTGATAGCCGAAGCTATAAGATAATAGCTTAGGCCAAGCGGATTAAGGGCGTCCTGAACATACCAGTTGCGTTGCTCCTGGCAGTATGGGTTCAAGTCACTTCTGGGGTATGAGTTTTCAGTTATATATATATATATATATATATATATATATATATATATATATATACATATATATATATATATATATATATATATATATATATATATATATATATATATATATATATATATATATATATATATATATATATATACATACATACATGTGTGTAAATCACGAAAATTTACACGTGATGAAGAATGTGACAGTGTCAGACCACGGAGGAAGAATTGAAACAGGAATTTCCTTAAGTACTTTCGTATATTAATACATCTTCAGAAGGAATATATAATTCTGAAGATGTATTAATCCTTCATTCCTTCTGAAGATGTATTAATATACGAAAGTACTTAAGGAAATTCCTGTTTCAATTCTTCCTCCGTGGTCTGACACTGTCATACATATATATATATATATATATATATATATATATATATATATATATATATATATATATATATATATATATATATATATATATATATATATATATATATATATATATATATATATATATAATATTAACAATTGTGTAACTAGCTTCAAAAAGATTGTCACTTGTTTAGCTAAAGGAACTATGGGGTTCAGTCCCTGAACTTATTACGTGCCACCAACGCCCACGGGATGGGTATGGGGTGCATAATAAAGAAAGAAATTGAAATCATAACATTAATGTGAAAAAGGTTATATCTGGCGTGTCTGTGATTCATGTGCCTTTTCAATTTATTTCAAAACCTCCCCTTGCACTGTTGCGCTCTCTTTCTAATTTGTCTCTAATTTCTCTAGTGTTATTTAAAATTAAAATTTATATGACGATTCCATACTTGGGTTGTATGCTTAAATGTGTGTGTGTGTGTGTGTGTGTGTGTACTTGCCTAGTTGTGCTTGCGGGGGTTGAGCTCTGGATCCTTGGTCCCGCCTCTCAACTGTCAATCAACAGGTGTACAGGTTCCTGAGCCTACTGGGCTCTTTCATATCTACATTTGAAACTGTGTATGGAGTCAATGTGTGTGTGTGTGTACTCACCTATTTGTGCTTGCGGGGGTTGAGCTCTTGCTCTTTGGTTCCGCCTCTCAACCGTCAATCAACAGGTGGTGTGTGTGTGTGTGTACTCACCTAGTTGTGTTTGCGGGGGTTGAGCTCTGGCTCTTTGGTCCCGCCTCTCAACCGTCAATCAACAGGTGTACAGATTCCTGAGCCTATTGGGCTCTATCATATCTACACTTGAAACTGTGTATGGAGTCAGCCTCCACCACATCACTTCCTAATGCATTCCATTTGTCAACCACTCTGACACTAAAAAAGTTGTGTGTGTGTGCGCGCGCGCGTGTGTGTGCCTGTGTTCTTAATTCATCTGCAAACTAATCTCGAAATTATAAATGGTTGTTTGGCCCCATGGAACCAGATAGCAGGGCTTCCAGATGTGAGTTCAGCAGCGGCGGCTCTCCAGGTCGACCAGGACACAACCTGCTGAGTAACCGCAAACATGAAGGCGTACCAAGAACAGTGTGCCCAGCTGAAGGCCGTGACGTCACGACAGGGCAGGAAAGTCATATAAGAGGCGGCAGGCAGGATGACCATCCAGTACGTGATTTTCACTTGTGGGGGAAGGGACCGCTTTCTCGTCCTTCAGCTTCGGGAACCTAACCCTGGAATTTAATGTAAGTCGTTGCTTCTGAATACGAGATTCGTAGTAAAACTGTTGTTGATGAATTGTTAGGATTTCCACTTTGGGCCTCGTAAACCCATTGTTTTTAGAGAAGTCACGAGACTTCCTCTAGGGTGGGAGATACAGCCAGGTGTGGTGGAGGAATACAGTACACCTGTGTAATGTTCCTCCATGGTGGGAGATACAGCCAGGTGTAGTGGAGGAATACAGTACACCTGTGTAATGTTCCTCCATGGTGGGAGATACAGCCAGGTGTGGTGGAGGAATACAGTACACCTGTGTAATGTTCCTCCATGGTGGGAGATACAGCCAGGTGTGGTGGAGGAATACAGTACACCTGTGTAATGTTCCTCCATGGTGGGAGATACAGCCAGGTGTGGTGGAGGAATACAGTACACCTGTGTAATGTTCCTCCATGGTGGGAGATACAGCCAGGTATGGTGGAGGAATACAGTACACCTGTGTAATGTTCCTCCATGGTGGGAGATACAGCAGTATGGGTAGCTGCCGTGCATGGGTCTTTCTACCTGTCTTTCCCTACCCATCTACCCCCTCTTCTTCCCTGCACATAAGTGACTTTATATACATCACCATGTGTACCTATGGTTACTTCACTGTATCATTCATAAAATGTACTTTATATAAATAACAATTATTATTATCATTACTATTAGTATTATTATTATTAGTATTAGTATTATTATTATTATTATTAACATGTTATGCATTTATATAAGAAAATTATTCAAAACCTCTTGGGAACACAAAGCCCAGATTTCAGACTTCATGACAATCAGTAGTGGTGGCTGTAGGGGGCGATGTTCCTTAAAGAAAGCCAGTGTGGCTGACCCCGAGCAGCCTAGCCTGGCCACCTTCCACACACAAATTTCCCCTAAAAATTCAGTGATGCCTCATCTGTGTGCGTACTCGCCTAGTTGTGCTTGTGGGGGTTGAGTTCTGGCTCTTTGGTCCCGCCTCTCAACTGTCAATCACCTGGTGTACAGGTTCCTGAGCCTACTGGGCTCTATCTTATCTACACTTGAAGCTGTGTATGGAGTCAGCCTCCTCCACATCACTTCCTAATGTATTCCATTTGTCTACTACTCTGACACTGAAAAAATTCTGTCTAACGTCGTCTTTCTAACGTGTGTGGGTGTGGGTGAAAGAGAGAGAGAGAGAGAGAGAGAGAGAGAGAGAGAGAGAGAGAGAGAGAGAGAGACAGACAGACAGACAGACAGGGGGGAGGGGGAGAGAGCTACAGAAATTGAAACTTTACTTAAGCTCAGCTCGTATATTAACAGTGTTTTGTTTTTAAGTTTCGAACCTTAACCATGACCCATACGTCCGGCGAGGCGTCAAATAAAGGGTATAATAATTATATATACATCTTTTGGTCGTTTCGTCAAGCCTGGCCACACTCTGGAGCCCAAAGCGCTTTAACGTTAGAACAGGAGCACTAAAACCAATGCAAGCAACCATTTAAGTCTTCTTACCTCACAGAACACAAATACAATCGTAAAACTTCCCAAATGGCAAAGCTCACTTGTAGATGTTATTTAGACCAGAGTGTTAAGTTGAACAGCAGCTGCTCAGGTATGCAATACAAGTCTTAATCTTTGTTACTATGCAACACAAGTGTTGTGTCTGTGTCAACAAATGCCCCGTGTTGTATGCTGTGTTCTACAAATGACAGTTATTTACAAATTATATCATTTTGAATTTCCTACTTTGAAGACAAAACTTGAAACAATCTACAATGTTCACGTGACGCCAAGCTTTAAGAGGAGGCCAGTCAGTCATAACACTCCAGCAGTTGCTCAGAGCTTATATATTTATATTATTTGTAGAGTTGCAGACTACAGGAGCCTGAAGCCTGACCCGCCTTTTCACGATTTTATCACACTGTGGTAGTGGAGATGTCTGAGGCAGTTTGGTTTTAAGAGCAGTTAGGGTATAGCGGGTGTGGGAGCCCGCCCCACGCCCGGGCGGCTCGGTCATACCTGATGCAGGCTCCACTTTGTGCATTCATTTTCGAAATCAGTCTCAATTTCGACTTCGTGCATTATTTAGTCAGAATCCAGCTCTGCATTCTTCGAAGAATGCAGAGCTTTCTGAGAGTTCTGGAGGCTCCAGGAGACGCTGAAAGTTTCATAAGACAAGAATTGGAATTAATGATGATCTTGCGTTACTCAATGCCAGTCCCGTCAAGGAGAGCTCTCCCCTCGGTATTCCCGGAACCCAACCCGGAAATTGTAAGACGCGTGTCTGGTCAGTGGGTCAACACACTGTAAATGGCTGAGCCGGAGGTACCACCTGGGCGCCAGCCAGTCTAGTGACGGTACCCTCCACTCCAAGTCACCACCGACTATACTTGTTCCTGTACTCACAAATGGCCATCAAACAGTAAATATGTTGAGGGACTTCTTGAAGGCCGCTGAAGGTACTTTACATGGTTCTCTCGGCCAAGATTCCTTCACTTCCTAGCAGATTCCTTCGACTTCCTAGCAGTCTCCGTGGTGTAGTGGTAAGACACTCGCCTGGCGTTCCGCGAGCGCTATGTCATGGGTTCGTATCCTGGCCGGGGAGGATTTACTGGGCGCAATTCCTTAACTGTAGCCTCTGTTTAACGCAACAGTAAAATGTGTACTTGGATGAAAAAACGATTCTTCGCGGCAGGGGATCGTATTCCAGGGACCATAGGATTAAGGACTTGCCCGAAACGCTACGCGTACTAGTGGCTGTACAAGAATGTAACAACTCTTGTATATATCTCAAAAAAAAAAAAAAAACTTACTGTCTAGACCTGCTGTTCCACCGCGGCAAAGTGACCCGTTTCCCCGTTTCCTTCAGCGGAACGATGAACTTATTCCCTTTGCGGCGTCCTGGTCTCCGCTTGTCTGCTCACTTGTGGTTGAACAATAACACATACACACAGGGTAGGAGTCTGGAAGCTGAGTGGACAGCGCGCGGGACTCGTAATCATGTGGCCCGGGTTTGATTCCCGGACTAAGCGGAAACAAATGGGCAGAGTTTCTTTCATCCTGATGCCCCCTGTTGCCTAGCAGTAAATAGGTGCTTGGGAGTTAGACAGCTGTTACGAGCTGCTTCCTAGGGCTTGTGTGTGAAAAAAAAATTAGCTAGTAGTTAGTAACAGTTGAGAGATGGGCCGAAAGAGCAGAGCTCAACCCCCGCAAGCACAACTAGGTAAATACAACTAGGGGAATACACTACTTACAAGCAGTAGTGTGTGTGTGTGTGTGTACTCAACTAGTTGTGTACTCACCTAGTTGTGTCTGCAGGATCGAGCATTGACTCTTGGATCCCGCCTTTCGAGCATCGGTTGTTTACAGCAATGACTCCTGTCCCATTTCCCTATCATACCTGCTTTTAAAATTATGAATAGTATTTGCTTCCACAACCTGTTCCTGAAGTGCATTCCATTTCCCCACTACTCTCACGCTAAAAGAAAACTTCCTAACATCTCTGTAACTCATCTGAGTTTCCAGCTTCCATCCATGTCCCCTCGTTCTGTTACTATTCCGTGTGAACATTTCGTCTATGTCCACTCTGTCAATCCCTCTGAGTATTTTATACGTTCCTATCATGTCCCCCCCGCCTCTTCCTTCTTCTTTCTAGTGTCGTAAGGCACAGTTCCCTCAGGCGCTCCTCATACCCCATCCCTCGTAGCTCTGGGACGAGTCTCGTTGCAAACCTCTGAACCTTTTTCAGTTTCATTATATGCTTCTTCAGATGGGGACTCCATGATGAGGCGGCATACTCTAAGACTGGCCTCACGTAGGCAGTGTAAAGCGCCCTAAATGCCTCCTTACTTAGGTTTCTGAATGATGTTCTAACTTTTGCCAGTGTAGAGTACGCTGCTGTCGTTATCCTATTTATATGTGCCTCAGGAGATAGCTTGGGTGTTACGTCCACACTCAGGTCTCTTTCGCGCATCGTCACAGGTAGGCTGTTCCCCTTCATTATGTACTGTCCCTTTGGTCTCCTATCTCCTAGTCCCATTTCCATAACTTTACATTTGCTCGTGTTGAATTCCAGTAGCCATTTCTCTGACCATCTCTGCAACCTGTTTAGGTCCTCTTGGAGGATCCTGCAATCCTCATCTGTCACAACTCTTCTCATCAACTTTGCGTCATCCGCAAACATCGACATGTAGGACTCTACGCCTGTAAACATGTCGTTAACATATACAAGAAATAGAATTGGTCCCAGCACCGATCCTTGTGGTACTCCACTTATTACTGTTCACCAGTCCGACTTCTCGCCCCTTACCGTAACTCTTTGGCTCCTTCCTGTTAGGTAGTTGCTTATCCATGCTAGGACCTTTCCCCCCACCCCCGCCTGCCTCTCGAGTTTGAACAGCAGTCTCATGTGCGGTACTGTATCAAAGGCTTTTTGGCAGTCCAGAAATATGCAGTCTGCCCAACCATCTCTGTCCTGTCTTATCCTCGTTATTTTATCATAGAATTCCAGAAGGTTTGTTAGGCACGATTTCCCTGTCCAGAACCCATGTTGATGTTTGTTCACAAACCTAATGTTCTCCAGGTGTGCAACCAGTCGTAGCCTAATTATTCTTTCCAGTATTTTACAGGGGATGCTTGTCAGTGATACAGGTCTATAGTTAAGTGCCTCCTCCCTATCGCCTTTCTTGAAGATCGGCACGACATTTGCCTTCTTCCAGCAACTGGGCAATTCTCCCGACATAAGTGACTCATTAAAGATCATTGCCAGAGGCACGCTGAGGGCCTGCGCTGCTTCTTTTAGTATCCACGGTGATACTTTGTCTGGTCCAACTGCTTTAGTTGCATCTAGAGTTGTCAACTGTTTCATTACCTCCTCTGCTGTCACCTCTATATCTGATAGTCTTTCATCTAGGGTAACCCCTTCCAACAATGGGAGCTGCTCAGGCTCGGTAGTGAACACTCCGTGGAAACTGGCATTCAGTGCCTCGCAGGTTACCTTGTCACTTTCAGTATATGCCCCCCTCTGTCTTCCTTAGTCTTGTCACTTGGTCGTTCACCAACATTTTTCTTCTTATATGACTGTGTAGTAACTTAGGCTGTTTTTTCGCTTTGATTGCAATATCGTGTGTATGTGTGTGTGTGTGTACTCACCTAGTTGTACTCACCTAGTTGTGTTTGCGGGGGTTGAGCTCTGGCTCTTTGGTCCAGTTATTATTTGTAGTACCTGAAAACTGGACAGCAATTCTGAAGTTGAGAGGATATTGCCGCTGTATTATGTAATGTCAGTAATCATCAGTAAGTCCAAAGATACAGTGCATGGCATCATCCACTCCACCTTATCACACAAAGTAACCAAACCACAGAATAGTGTTTAATATATAATATAAAAAAATGGTAACTCTCTCCTCAGTAATATAATGCCCTAAACGCTGCTACAGGAGATCCATCGTAATATTCAACCCGTTCTCGCACTTGCTTATAGTCAATATTGGCTTATTTAATAAGTGCATATGTGACATACTAATTGATTGTGAATATTTTAGTTTACCTTGAAAAGCTTCATAGAAAACACCGACCTCACCTAACCTTCTTAGTATGTTAAGATAAGCATCCTATTGCTTCTTATTTACAATTATTACTTAATCTATCAACGGTATAGGTTAAGTAATAATTGTAAGTAAGAAGCAATAAGATGCTTATCTTAACATACTAAGAAGGTTAGGTGAGGTCGGTGTTTTCTATGAAGCTTTTCAAGGTAAACTAAAATATTCACAATCAATTAGTATGTCACATATGCACTTATTAAATAAGCCAATATTGACTATAAGCAAGTGCGAGAACGGGTTGAATATTAGAACCTTAGCACAGGCAACAATGAGCTTGGGGAACACTGGGAGGAGCACTCCGTCGCTCGCCAATAATCTACGCCAATGAGCACTGTAAACACCAGTAGCACACACACATAACACAACCAATGAAATGACGACCCGCCTACATCATCACGCTGAGTCGAATGTATTCTAGTTGCCAAGAAAAATTATCACAGTGAGTTACCAAAATATTACTAATCATTTATACACCAAAGGCGGTATCACACCTCTTGTTGTTTAAACAGTATATCAAGCTTGCTTTAGTCTTGAACTATCACCATTTGGTCACCATTTGGTCCGGGAGACATCTCCCGTCACGCAGGGTGCAGTCGCACCTCCACAGATCTCTAGTATCATCTCTTGATACTGGTAATGGCTCAAAAGGACCGCCACTTACGGGCTATTCATGCCCGTGCCACCTCTTGGGTGGCTTAATCTTTATCAATCAATCAATCAATCTTGAACTATGTCCAGAGTTGAAGTATACTTGCTGGTTGATCAGTAAGGTTGTGGCGGCCTTGGTAACACTCCCGGCATTGATGGGCCTTCAAATTCAAGTCTTCAAGACTACAGCATACTTGCACTAATCAATGTAAATCATATATTACTCCAAAATGTCTTCGAGATAGTTAACACAATTTGTGGCATGACAAAAGAATAAGAGAATAATTGTGACAATAAATCCTTATCCAAATTTGGTCAAGTTGTGTAAAGAGCAAAGAAATTATGTCTTAGAGACATAATGTGATTTAAGTTTCTTCTAAGACATGTTCCTCTGAATGTTCAAACCGTAATGTTTTCCCAGTGAAATTAAATTAGACTTTTCATAGGCAAATAGCTTAACTAGAGATGGGCACCTTGGCAAATGTGAAATAATCGTATATTTCAATGTTGCATCATTCGGCAAATATGGCAACACTGAAAGACACAGTTACAAAGCTTTAAGCAAAATCCAAGACAAGAAATCAAGTAAAAAATAACAATGACCACTGACCAAACAAGATAACACCAAACTGGGCATTAACAAATATGGTCAAACATACAGTGATCTTTGTTTTCAGATCACAGACAAGCCCCCATTATTATTGGCTGGTGTTATCACACTAGGAGGCAACCCTCTCAGTCCCGTATACAACACGTAATTCTTAATGTTATATCTGCGGAACAACAGCTACAGTGGCCAACAAACGAGATTCAGACTACATAAAATTTAAACAATGATACAAAGTTACAAATACAGAGATAACAGCACAAGCAAGGCTGCTGTAATTAACTCACAGATACCACGTTACAAACCTAATTTACAACACCGTAAATGTAAACGGTTTACCTTAGCCACCACGTACATTAGTCACAGGGACAAATATACTATCCATGTATACTAACAGAGTACACTCCCCAGTATACATCCTTAAATGAAAAGAAATAATGATAGTATCACACGATGGGACTCATAATAAACGAGAACTCCCACTCCCTGTGTTAGGATCACTTGGGATCACAGCTGTGTTAGGACCACTTGGGATCACAGCTGTGTTAGGACCACTTGGGATCACAGCTGTGTTAGGACCACTTGGGATCACAGCTGTGTTAGGACCACTTGGGATCACAGCTGTGTAAGGACCACTTGGGATCACAGCTGTGTTAGGACCACTTGGGATCACAGCTGTGTTAGGACCACTTGGGATCACAGCTGTGTTAGGACCACTTGGGATCACAGCTGTGTTAGGACCACTTGGGATCACAGCTGTGTTAGGACCACTTGGAGTCACAACTGTGTTAGGACCACCAGGGATCACAGCTGTGTTAATTGTATAAGTTTATGACTACTGATAACATGTATGTTAATAAACTATGTTACTGGTTTATCAAAGCGTCAACTTGCTTAATTAAATACATTTTGGTGTACAGTAACTGAGCCCATTATGTTCATCTGTAAACTTTTCCAGCGCCTCTCACAGGCTGAGTTTAGCGTGTGTGATAAATTACCTGAACAGCCATAACACAAAATGTTTTAGGGGGGAAAACTAGTATGGTAAGGCTTGACATATGCTATAAGAAGGAAATACTCTCAGCCTGCTAAAAGGAGTTGGAAGTCGCCTGCTTCAGAGGCCACCTGTGTAAAAAGGTGTGTGAGGGGGGGGGGGGGAAGGGGAGGGGGGCGGGCGTGCGCACTGGTGTAGGCCAGTGTCGTCAGTGGTGTGTACATAATGACGTTTGAGTTTTGTAGAGTGAGCAGCCCTCCAGGTGGACTTCCTGGGAGTCGGGTGGGGTAAGGGAGGAGATAACTTACACACATGCTGGGCGGGACTTTCACTAGAGAGAACAGGGCGACGTGTTGGGACAGGTGACTCTCAGTAAATTGGTGCTGACGTATGGTGTGGGGGGGAGGGGGGGTGACTTACACCTGAGGGGTGAGTGTGTGGAGGGGCGAGTTACATTTGAAAGGGAAGAGGGGTGTAGGAGGGGTGTTATTTACAAATGCAGAAGTCGAGGTGGTAGTTGTTAAGGAAATCGTTTATACTTGAAGAAATATCGATGTTGGTTGGAAAATTGTTGTCTGTCACTTGAGGAGACGTGTGGAGTGGGGGAGGTGATGGGTCACATTTGAGGTGGATAGTGTTCTCATCTAGTAAACAACTATTGTACTTTTGAAGGAAAAGCTTGAGCTCTTTGGTCCCGCCTCTCAATCTCCAATCGGCTGGTGCACAGGTTCCCGAGCATCTTGGCGAAAGGCGACCAGGTACCCATTTTACTGTTGGGTAAACAGAGTCTACAGTTAAGGATTGACCCCCCAGTAAATCCTCCCCGGCCAGCATACGAACCCAGGACAAAGCGCTCGCGAAACGCCAGGCGAGTGTCTTACCACTACACCACGGACTGCTGGTGGAAGCAGGAGTACCACCGTAAGTCAAGTACTCAACGCTCCCGCCTATCACTAGTGAGAATCCATAACCTATACAAGTTCTGATTGGTTCTCATCCTAAGTAGCTAGAGAAAGCATTTGGACACGAGACGAAGGAAGCCTAGTGCAGCCCACGTCGAGGAGGGCGCGAATATCACCCCAGCGGCTGGCTCCGCGCCATATTGAGAAGAGACCCGCATAACTGGAAGTCACTGTCAATTCAGATTCAAAAGTCGTACTTTTGTCTCACACTATCTTCAGCCGCCCTCAACGACCCTACGCCTGCCGTCCAGCGCACAAGTGTCCACAACAAGCCACGAGCATTCACAGCTGATATGTATCTGAGTTCTGCGTGAATCAACTAAGAGTGTGTATCGGTGTAAGCTTAAGCCTAGTGCCCATGTGTTAATTGTGGCCTGTCCTCAGGCCTAAGTTATTATACTGCGTGGACTTCCTCCCTCGTTACACCACCTGGATACCTATCTAGAAAGTTGTGATGCTCTGAACACTTATTAAGGTTCCAATAATAGTCTGTTGGTAAACTGGCAATTGAACTTTATCCTAAACAAATATAGCTGTATTTGAGGTACAGGTTATAACTCAAGTTATATCTGTATCCTTGTACAGATATAACTTCATATCTGGTAAATAACTACCAGTTAAGCCTGGTAACTAACCAGGCTTTAATATAGACTAATTCTCTAGTATACTCCTTTTCCTTGATAAGCCCCAATGCCAAGGCTCACTTTAATTTCAAATTCAAGGGGATGTTCAAGCACGACTACGTTTAATATTTAACATGTTTGGGGACGCAACACGTTGCCCTAACCTACCCTAACAAACCAAGGGTAAGAGGTACATAAAAGCACTAATTGTGTAGTGCATTTTGAGGTGATTACCACGAAGGTTGATTTCCCCCCCCCCCCCCTCCCTCCTCACTGAGGACAGGTTAGTCCCGTTTGTGGTAAACACACGATCTTCCACAGCCCAGACTACTGGCCCCACTGCTACTGGGAAGAGCTAAGGTGCGGACTGCCAGGATGATTGATTGATGAAGATTAAGTCACCCAAAAGGTGGCACGGGCATGAATAGCCCGTAAGTGGTGGCCCTTTTGAGCCATTACCAGTATCAAGAGCTGATACTGAAGATCTGTGGAGGTGTGACTGCACCCTGCATGACGGGAGATGTCTCCCGGACTGCCAGGACTTTGGACCAAGCATTTCATAAGTCATTTCATAATTTAGGGAAGCGACCCAGAACAGAAAACGGTACAGTATGTCAATTTCGCGAGCCGCTATAATTTTTTATTCAAAAGGCGACGTTCTATTACGAGGACGGCCGCATGAACTAGCGGCGTTCTGAAGCGCTAGGAACGTCTTTCAGTTGACCATATGTCTCTCTGATTACCACTGACTGACACGCAAGTGAAGTAACAAAATCAACCCGGTGCAGGCGATGAGTCACAATAACGTGGCTAAATTATGTTGACCTGACCACACACTAGACGGTGAAGGGACGACGACGTTTCGGTCCGTCCTGAACCATTCTCAAGTCGATCAAAATCAACCCATTACTTTTATGTAAATTCTCAGCGTAAATAAGTTTTCTTGTGGATATCTCGAGACTTTAAAAATACCTTTCGCCTTTGCATTTGATGTGGTCTTTCACTACTGAAATATATCCCGGTTCGATCCCTGGGCGTGATAGAAATGATTGGGCAGGTTTCCTTTCAACTAATGACCTGTTCACCTAGCAGTTAATAGGTAACCGGGAGTTAGTCAACTGTTGTGGTGTTTCATCCTGGGGCGGGTCTGTAGTTCCACCTTGCGGGGGGGGGGGGGGACCTCGATACTAGCTTAAAGTATGTATATATACAAGGTTCCTGTCCCCGACAACGGGAATTAAACTCATTGAGGACATCGAGCGTGAAAAAGAGCTATGGGCTGTGGTTGTCAAAGGTGGTCATGGATGAGTGGTGGTAGTTGGTGAGTGTGGTGGTGGTGGGCAGGAGTTGCAGTGAGCGAGGGCTGGGTGAAGGTCGTAGTGAGTTCCTGCTTTAAGTAGGCGAGGGTCGTGGGTCGCGAAGGGAGGAGGGAGGGAGGGAGGGAGGGAAAGGTCTACTTTGGACGCTGAGCAATATTTGATTTAGTAAGGGGTCCAGTCCCTTCCCTTCAGCCCTGGCTGAAGGGACTCCAAGGAAAGGCTGAGAGAACTCAGGCTTATCACGTTGGAGAGACGTGATAGCATCGTAGGTGACAAGAACATAAAATGCACACAAAATCAATGTATAAAATGACATAAGGAAGGACAAGAGGCTTCGGGTGGAGACTGTTGATGCAGACGAAGCAACGAGACGTCGGAAGAACTTCAGTGTGTGACACATAAATGCATCGCGGACTTCGAAAAGAAAAGCAATCACGAAAACTTCGAAATCCAAAAGTATTACGTAAAGAAAAGACAAGAAACATAAGGAATGAAAGTTACTATATTGATTGATTGGTAAAAAGGAAAGACGAAGTTTATGTGAGCTAATAGTCGACCCTAGTCATGGGGCCTCGCAGCCTGGTGGATAGCGCGCAGGACTCGTAATTCTGTGGTGCGGGTTCGATTCCCGCACGAGGCAGAAACAAATGGGCAAAGTTTCTTTCACCCTAAATGCCCCTGTTACCTAGCAGTAAATAGGTACCTGGGAGTTAGTCAGCTGTCACGGGCTGCTTCCTGGGGGTGGAGGCCTGGTCGAGGACCGGGCCGCAGGGACACTAGAAAAAGCCCCGAAATCATCTCAAGATAACCTCAAGATAACCCTTGAAGTACATCTATTTGAGTACATGTAGGTGAGTATGTGGGCACACAGCACTGGGGGTGGATCAGCTGTCCTCAGGAACAAACAAAACCTTGAACAGTTGTTATCTGTCATTTCAGTGCGTCAAGCAAACTACGTCCGCGAGAGATTAAAAAAGTATCCTACATTTTTATTATTTTTTTAATTGTATGACACAATGGTGAGAGTGAAGGCAATATGTCTTGTGTTATCTAGGAGTCATAGCAGCCACTTTACATCCCTCAATGACAGGATGGGAAGGTGTGTTTACCTAGTGTGATCCTCTTTGTTCCCAGTGTGACGTCATCTCTCCTCCCACACCACAAACATTACCTTTACACAAAGCCCTTTCCGTACTGAGTTAGTTATTACTAAATCTTTATTTGATATCTTTTATATTATCTTTTATATTGCCGAGGTCTTAAGGAAACAGCTCTTTCTCTCTCTCTCTCTCTCTCTCTCTCTCTCTCTCTCTCTCTCTCTCTCTCTCTCTCTCTCTCTCTCTCTCTCTCTCTCTCTCTCTCTAGAATATGATATATCTATCAAACTATGATATGACATATCAACCAAGCTGGGATATGATACGTTAAACTAAAATATGACATATTAATCAAGCTAAATCCTTCTCCCACAAATACCTATTATTTCTCACCATTTTACTTCTTCAGTACCAAGCAACTCGATCTTCATGTCATGTCATTCTCTTTCTTTGCAGGGAACCCTAAAAATCATGCTTGTGTGGCCTCTGCACTTCTCCTGAACCATACACAGAATTTCCTTGCTCCATCGTCGGTGGTACTTGCCATCCTCGGGCACCTCTGGAAGCTCCATCATCTCTCCTACGTACCTCTGGAAGCTGCATCATCTGTCTTACGTACCTCTGGAAGCTGCAGCATCTCTCCCACGTACCTCTGGAAGCTCCATCATCTTTCTTACGTACTTCTGGAAGCTGCATCATCTCTTACGTACCTCTGGAAGCTGCAGCATCTCTCCTACGTACCTCTGGAAGCTGCATCATCTCTCTTACATACATCTGGAAATTGCAGTATCCCCCTCTTGCATAACTTTGGAAGCTGAAACATCTCTTACCACCTTTCCAAGAGAGAGAGAGAAGCGTCACCAACTTCAAGGACCATCCGACCCAGGGGAAGAATGGACAGTAGAGATGGAAGGTTGTGGAAGGTGGTGGTGATTGTGTTGATGGCTTCTGCGGTGGTAAGTGTCGCAGCCAAGTATTTGTTTCATATAAATTTTGTTATATAATGAGACGAATGAACGACTGGAGTTCATGATGATTTTGCTCAAATTCATTCATTCTTCTCAGTCATTGTCAGCTACTGTAGGCAAAATTTCATTTATAATCAGGGTTCTTCTCTACTTTTTGAGATATATACAAGAGTTGTTACATTCTTGTACAGCCACTAGTACGCGTTTCGGGCAAGTCCTTAATCCTATGGTCCCTGGAATACGATCCCCTGCCGCGAAGAATCGTTTTTTCATCCAAGTACACATTTTACTGTTGCGTTAAACAGAGGCTACAGTTAAGGAATTGTGCCCAGCAAATCCTCCCCGGCCAGGATACGAACCCATGACATAGCGCTCGCGGAACGCCAGGCGAGTGTCTTACCACTACACCACGGAGACTTCTAATTTAACTCAATTACCATATTAAATTTGTCTATTTTTACCTATATGATTGCCATCAGCGCTGATAAAAACTATAAACTTTTTCCCTTTTTCAGTCATAATGTTGTGCATGTTATACACACACACTGTCTCCAATACCTGTTTCCGGAGAGCTCACCCGCATGCTAGCCTTCTTGTCCCTAGTACAAGGTACAACAAGGTACAACGGTGGTACCTTCTGCTCTCTGTACCTCACCCTCACAGTACCAAGTTGTCTATATAGTGTTGTTTTGATCAGTTTCTTTCAATGGCTTACCATTCATGTTTCTCCCTACTTCCTCACTGTACTCATGGTGTTCCCACTTCCTCACTGTACTCATGGTGTTCCTACTTCCTCACTGTACTCATGGTGTTCCTACTTCCTCACTGTACTCATGGTGTTCCCACTTCCTCACTGTACTCATGGTGTTCCTACTTCCTCACTGTACTCATGGTGTTCCCACTTCCTCACTGTACTCATGGTGTTCCTACTTCCTCACTGTACTCATGGTGTTCCTACTTCCTCACTGTACTCATGGTGCTCCCACTTCCTCACTGTACTCATGGTGTTCCCACTTCCTCACTGTACTCATGGTGCTCCTACTTCCTCACTGTACTCATGGTGCTCCTACTTCCTCACTGTACTCATGGTGCTCCTACTTCCTCACTGTACTCATGGTGCTCCTACTTCCTCACTGTACTCATGGTGCTCCTACTTCCTCACTGTACTCATGGTGCTCCTACTTCCTCACTGTACTCATGGTGCTCCTACTTCCTCACTGTACTCATGGTGCTCCTACTTCCTCACTGTACTCATGGTGCTCCAACTTCCTCACTGTACTCATGGTGCTCCTACTTCCTCACTGTACTCATGGTGCTCCCACTTGCTCACTGTACTCATGGTGCTCCCACTTGCTCACTGTACTCATGGTGCTCCCACTTGCTCACTGTACTCATGGTGCTCCCACTTGCTCACTGTACTCATGGTGCTCCCACTTGCTCACTGTACTCATGGTGCTCCCACTTGCTCACTGTACTCATGGTGCTCCCACTTGCTCACTGTACTCATGGTGCTCCCACTTGCTCACTGTACTCATGGTGCTCCCACTTGCTCACTGTACTCATGGTGCTCCCACTTGCTCACTGTACTCATGGTGCTCCCACTTGCTCACTGTACTCATGGTGCTCCCACTTGCTCACTGTACTCATGGTGCTCCCACTTGCTCACTGTACTCATGGTGCTCCCACTTGCTCACTGTACTCATGGTGCTCCCACTTGCTCACTGTACTCATGGTGCTCCCACTTGCTCACTGTACTCATGGTGCTCCCACTTGCTCACTGTACTCATGGTGCTCCCACTTGCTCACTGTACTCATGGTGCTCCCACTTGCTCACTGTACTCATGGTGCTCCCACTTGCTCACTGTACTCATGGTGCTCCCACTTGCTCACTGTACTCATGGTGCTCCCACTTGCTCACTGTACTCATGGTGCTCCCACTTGCTCACTGTACTCATGGTGCTCCCACTTGCTCACTGTACTCATGGTGCTCCCACTTGCTCACTGTACTCATGGTGCTCCCACTTGCTCACTGTACTCATGGTGCTCCCACTTGCTCACTGTACTCATGGTGCTCCCACTTGCTCACTGTACTCATGGTGCTCCCACTTGCTCACTGTACTCATGGTGCTCCCACTTGCTCACTGTACTCATGGTGCTCCCACTTGCTCACTGTACTCATGGTGCTCCTACTTGCTCACTGTACTCATGGTGCTCCCACTTGCTCACTGTACTCATGGTGCTCCCACTTGCTCACTGTACTCATGGTGCTCCCACTTGCTCACTGTACTCATGGTGCTCCCACTTGCTCACTGTACTCATGGTGCTCCCACTTGCTCACTGTACTCATGGTGCTCCCACTTGCTCACTGTACTCATGGTGCTCCCACTTGCTCACTGTACTCATGGTGCTCCCACTTGCTCACTGTACTCATGGTGCTCCTACTTCCTCACTGTACTCATGGTGCTCCCACTTGCTCACTGTACTCATGGTGCTCCCACTTGCTCACTGTACTCATGGTGCTCCCACTTGCTCACTGTACTCATGGTGCTCCCACTTGCTCACTGTACTCATGGTGCTCCCACTTGCTCACTGTACTCATGGTGCTCCCACTTGCTCACTGTACTCATGGTGCTCCCACTTGCTCACTGTACTCATGGTGCTCCTACTTCCTCACTGTACTCATGGTGCTCCCACTTGCTCACTGTACTCATGGTGCTCCCACTTGCTCACTGTACTCATGGTGCTCCCACTTGCTCACTGTACTCATGGTGCTCCCACTTGCTCACTGTACTCATGGTGCTCACACTTCCTCACTGTACTCATGGTGCTCCCACTTCCTCACTGTACTCATGGTGCTCCCACTTGCTCACTGTACTCATGGTGCTCCCACTTGCTCACTGTACTCATGGTGCTCCCACTTGCTCACTGTACTCATGGTGCTCCCACTTGCTCACTGTACTCATGGTGCTCCCACTTGCTCACTGTACTCATGGTGCTCCCACTTGCTCACTGTACTCATGGTGCTCCTACTTCCTCACTGTACTCATGGTGCTCCCACTTGCTCACTGTACTCATGGTGCTCCCACTTGCTCACTGTACTCATGGTGCTCCCACTTGTTCACTGTACTCATGGTGCTCCCACTTGCTCACTGTACTCATGGTGCTCCCACTTCCTCACTGTACTCATGGTGCTCCCACTTCCTCACTGTACTCATGGTGCTCCCACTTGCTCACTGTACTCATGGTGCTCTCACTTGCTCACTGTACTCATGGTGCTCCCACTTGCTCACTGTACTCATGGTGCTCCTACTTCCTCACTGTACTCATGGTGCTCCCACTTGCTCACTGTACTCATGGTGCTCCCACTTGCTCACTGTACTCATGGTGCTCCCACTTGCTCACTGTACTCATGGTGCTCCCACTTGCTCACTGTACTCATGGTGCTCCCACTTGCTCACTGTACTCATGGTGCTCCCACTTGCTCACTGTACTCATGGTGCTCCCACTTGCTCACTGTACTCATGGTGCTCCCACTTGCTCACTGTACTCATGGTGCTCCCACTTGCTCACTGTACTCATGGTGCTCCCACTTGCTCACTGTACTCATGGTGCTCCTACTTCCTCACTGTACTCATGGTGCTCCCACTTGCTCACTGTACTCATGGTGCTCCCACTTGCTCACTGTACTCATGGTGCTCCCACTTGCTCACTGTACTCATGGTGCTCCCACTTGCTCACTGTACTCATGGTGCTCCCACTTGCTCACTGTACTCATGGTGCTCCCACTTGCTCACTGTACTCATGGTGCTCCCACTTGCTCACTGTACTCATGGTGCTCCCATTTGCTCACTGTACTCATGGTGCTCCCACTTGCTCACTGTACTCATGGTGCTCCCACTTGCTCACTGTACTCATGGTGCTCCTACTTGCTCACTGTACTCATGGTGCTCCCACTTGCTCACTGTACTCATGGTGCTCCCACTTGCTCACTGTACTCATGGTGCTCCCACTTGCTCACTGTACTCATGGTGCTCCTACTTCCTCACTGTACTCATGGTGCTCCCACTTGCTCACTGTACTCATGGTGCTCCCACTTGCTCACTGTACTCATGGTGCCCCCACTTGCTCACTGTACTCATGGTGCTCCCACTTGCTCACTGTACTCA
Source organism: Procambarus clarkii (assembly GCF_040958095.1). Lineage (NCBI taxonomy): Eukaryota > Metazoa > Arthropoda > Malacostraca > Decapoda > Cambaridae > Procambarus > Procambarus clarkii. The sequence goes on from NC_091231.1 coordinate 335,557, forward strand.
TGGTGCTCCCACTTGCTCACTGTACTCATGGTGCTCCCACTTGCTCACTGTACTCATGGTGCTCCCACTTGCTCACTGTACTCATGGTGCTCCCACTTGCTCACTGTACTCATGGTGCTCCCACTTCCTCACTGTACTCATGGTGCTCCCACTTGCTCACTGTACTCATGGTGCTCCCACTTGCTCACTGTACTCATGGTGCTCCCACTTGCTCACTGTACTCATGGTGCTCCCACTTGCTCACTGTAGGTGTTGGGCACCAGCAGACGAGGATGATGAGTCCTGACCCATACTAAGGTGATGATCATGTCATCAGCTGCTCTTATTGTTATTTGTTTTACTTTAATTTGTTATTCATAAAAAAAATCGAGGACGCGAGTTTCAGGTTGCAACCCGTTCTCGCACTTGCTTATAGTCAATATTGGTTTATTTAATAAGTGCATATGTGACATACTAATTGATTTAATATTTTAGTTTACCTTGAAAAGCTTCATAGAAAACACCGACCTCACCTAACCTTCTTAGTATGTTGAGATAAGCATCTTATTGCTTCTTAATTACAATTATTACTTAACCTATACCGTTGATAGGTTGATCATGTCCAACTTCATACTAGTGAACGCCTGTCATCCATAGGTCTAAAATACAGAATAGAACAATGACAAGTTTATGCAATATTCGGGCCACCAGTTGTCAGTCAATAATGTTTCTGGAGGGCTGGATGGTTAGGCTCCGTCCGTGGCAGGTTTGTCAATGTTATTTGTTACGGAACTGTGGAGTGTTGCCACAGTGCTTTGCTGGTCAACTCGTTCGCGGAAAGTTGACCTTACAAAGATATCAGCTACTGCATTTGTCCCCCTCACACTCCCTCCCTTTCTGCAGACAAGGAGTCACAATAACGTGGCTGAAATATGTTGACCAGACCATATTTCAGATCGTATCAATATGAATGATCTATTTTCCCCTCCCCTTTTCTCTGGCAACACTGGTAATGTATTTGTTTTATGTTTGTCAATTTGCTTGTTTTGTATGTTTTCTAGCGTACGTGTTTATTTGTATATGTGAATGTATTTATTGAGCGGGTGTTGTGTGTTGGACGAGTGGTGCTACTCTGGAGTAGGCTCCTTGTTGTCACGTCCTTGGTCTCGCCCCTACAACAGTGCGGCCAGGAGGAGGTGATGGAGGAGGAGGTGCAGGAGGCGGAGCCAGCGGTGTGGTTCTCCCCGGAGGCGCTGCTGGGGGTGCTGGACGGGTCTCACCACACCATCACCTGGTTCACCAACACCACCAGCCCCGTCGCCCGCGTCGCCGCCACCGTCGACGACAAGGTAAACCTCGGCTGCCAAACGCCTTCTGCGTCTCTGGTGTTTAAGAAACCTTCGTCGCCTCTCTACACTAAGAACATTATTATTATTAACATCTTTATTGACAAATTTTAATTACAATTTTGCCTGAACTGAGGAATTCAATTAGGTCTTATTAGAGTGAGGATAATGCTGGTATTATCCTCACTTTAATAAGTGAGTTACCAGTTATCCTTTATTCACTATCATAAAGGTAACTACAGAACACCTATTGGCCAATACGAGGCAGCTCCTATTTATAACCACCCAATCTCATTCATATATATATCTAACCTACGCTTGAAACAATCAAGGGATCCTACTTCCGTTACATTACGCGGTAATTGGTTCCACAAGTCAACCACCACCACTAGCCACTTATTACTGCGTCACTAGCAGTAATAAGTTGCCATTTTGGCTCTCATGTCTACTTAGCTAATAACTTTGAAGTTATTAGCTAAGACGGGGCCTGACAGCTGAGTGGACAGCGCTTCGGATTCGTAGTTGAGCATCATGAACTCTTAATCTGGTCCATAAGATAATACAGTCATTGTGGAGCTGCTGATTATTATTAGTCTTCACAATACACTACTTTTTTCTTAATCTCATATGCTGTTTATTTACTGGAAGCGAAGTATGGATACAGTGCAAGGATTTCAGGTATTTTATCCTTGGTAATAAGATAGGTTGCCATATTATACAACGTGAGCTTAGATTTATCTCTAAATGGCTCAATTTTACTACAATCCAAGATATAGTGTTCGAGTGTGTGTCCCTGTCTTTGTCCTCACACTTTACACTTTACTTCATCTAGATCCCTATACAAGCCGAACTGCCAGATACTTGTAGGCAAGTCTTATTTGAGCTGTGACAACGTCTGTTAGTCTACTGACTTTGTTACTTGCCCCATACACATGTTTTACTTCACACATTTCATTGTGATGAACAATGGACCTGCTAGTTCCAGTTTGCACTGTTCTACTTTCTTCAAATTCATCCAGGAGTTCTCGTCTAATGACACTTTTAAGAGACCTATTTGATAACTCAAGATTCCGTTCAATACTGTCTTTATTTACTGCAACCTTAGCAAGGGCGTCAACTTTGTCATGTTCCTGCAGGCCAATGTGAGAAGGAATCCACAACATTTTTATATTTACCCTCTTGCTAAGTATGCAAGAGGGTAAATATAGTAGTGAGGGAAGGGAGTCGGAGATAATTAAGCTGTCTACTTCAGTGTTGTGAATAATTTCGAGTGTTACCAGTATTGCTTCCAACTCAGCTTGCATTGTGGATACCCAGTTACTAATTCTTATATTCCTTTGAATTGTGCTGCCATCGGGCTGATGAGCAATAACAGCACTTCCTGCCCTCCCTGTAGCTGTATTGAGCGATCCGTCAGTGTATATGGTAAAACAACATCGCACAGATGGTGGCGTGTCTAACATTACCTGTCTCCATGCAGCTGGTGTCAGAGGTGGCGTCGGTGAGCGAGGTGCAGGACGCCTCCGTCCACAACCTCACACACCACTACTCCGGCATCACCTACTACGGCCACCTCAACATTACCGCCATATTCATCGGCTTCAACAAACTCCACCTTGTCCTTTATGACGAAGATAATGTGGTGAGTCCAAATGGTAGACACCGTTGTTTTATGTAGCCACCAGTGACCACTATAGTTGGAACGCTGCTGCTGCTGCTGCTGCGTTTATCATGTCGTTTAGAACAGCAGTAGACCAAACAGTCATTCTCACGTGCTCCAAAAACTGTAAATATTTATGTAAATTCTCCTTATTTTCTGCATACTTGTGCAGGCGATGAGTCACAATAACGTGGCTAAAGTATGTTGACCAGACCACACACTAGAAGGTGAAGGGACGACGACGTTTCGGTCCGTCCTGGACCATTCTCAAGTCGAATGTGCTGCATACTTGTGTTGTACTTTAAGCATGCACGTAATTTTTAAAATAGTGTCTTGCTATGGTGATGTGTGTGCACTAGTGCACCTTGTACATGTGTGGCTGGGAGTGCATTCATAGTGGTATGTGTTCACTGTCACCATGGTAATGCACACACACACACACACTACATATTGTTGTTATTGTGACAGACAGTGGCAGAGGGCGCGATGGAGATGACGGTGCTCCTCTCCTACCAACACATCACTAAGATCTTCACCTTCATCATTGCTTTCTTGGTGGGCATCCTCTACTTCTGTATGGGCGCCACCCTCGACCTGCAGGTGGTGAAGGAAATCGTCAAGAAGCCCGTCGGACCCATTATCGGCCTCTTCTGTCAGTACGTCCTCATGCCCCTGGTGAGTGATGTCTTCGGGCCGCCATATGTTCCTAGTGGATAATGCCCCCCCTTGGGGCACTGTGTACCCTTTGAATGATGCCCCTTGGAGCGCTGTATGCCCTTTGAGTGGTATCCCTCGGGGTACTGCAATCTCCATGCACTCCGCGAATAATGCTTCAAGGCATTATGCCCCATATCCTTCATTAATGATGCCCCTGAGCTTTATACTCCCCCCCCCTTTATCCCTAGTGAGTGATGCCCCGGGGGACGTAATGCCCCTGAGAGCACTACCTCTCATGAAGACCAGAAGAGATATGCAGCCTTCAAGATACTATGGGTAGCAGATGATTTGGAATGGGACAGTGTTTTTCAGCACAACAAGTAACAGAGGGACAGGGCGCAGGTGGAATCTGGAGGACACAATGAGAGAGATGTAGGAAGGTACTTATTTATAGTGAGCGTGGTACGAGAGAGAGAACACCCGGAGCATGTATCATAGAACACATTTGAACCTCACCAGCAATTAGAATACCAGGTACCTAATAGCTAGGAGATGGAGCCCCAGAGCTAGATCTTACTCCTTGTGATGCAGAGAGCAATCGCTCTTACACACACACACACACACACACACACACACACACACACACACACACACACACACACACACACACACACACACACACACACACACACACACACACACTTTTCCCCGAGCTGAGAGGTATCAGCTACGAGGAAAGATTTCTGGAACTGAACCACTGACAGAGTAAGGGGAGACATGATCACTAACAATAAAATTATCAGAGGAATTGACAGGGAAGATAAAGATAAACTGTTCAACACGGGTGGTACGCGAACAAGGGGACACAGGTGGAAACTGAGTACCCACATGAGCCAAAGGAACGTTAGAAAAAACTTTTTCAGTGTCAGAGTAGTTAACAGGTGGAATGCATTAGGCAGTGATGTGGTGGAGGCTGACTCCATACACAGTTTCAAATGTAGATATGATAGAGCCCAGTAGGCTCAGGAATCTGTACACCAGTTGATTGACAGTTGAGAGGCGGGACCAAAGAGACAAAGCTCAACCCCCGCAAGCACAATTAGATGAGTATACACACACACACATCAAAAATATATCATCAGCGGCATATGCTAGATTGGCCAAAAAGGTAGCTTTGCTCTCCTTTGGTAAGAAATCCTCATTTGAAATTAAGATGTTTTTCAAACTCATTTAGAGGTTCACCTCCCACATAAGAGATTCACCTCCCACGTAAAAGGTTCAACTCCCACGTTAGGAGGTTCACCTCATCCGTTAAGAGGTTCTTCCATTTGAAACGGACTCTAATTCTCCGCCCACAACAGATCGCTTTCGTGTTGGGTCTCATTCTGTTCTCGGACGACTCGCTGTTGCGCCTGGGGCTCTTCATCAACGGCAGCAGCCCCGGCGGCGGCGCCTCCAACATGTGGACCCACCTCCTGGGCGGCTCCCTCAACCTCTCCATCATGATGACCACCGTCTCCACTGTCTTCGCCTTCAGTATGTTCCTCTCCCTCCTTCATCCATCCCTCCTTCATCCATCCCTCCTTCATCCCTCCCTCCTTCATCCATCCCTCCTTCATCCATCCCTCCTTCATCCATCCCTCCTTCATCCCTCCCTCCTTCATCCATCCCTCCTTCATCCATCCCTCCTTCATCCCTCCCTCCTTCATCCATCCCTCCTTCATCCCTCCCTCCTTCATCCATCCCTCCTTCATCCATCCCTCCTTCATCCCTCCCTCCTTCATCCATCCCTCCTTCATCCATCCCTCCTTCATCCATCCCTCCTTCATCCATCCCTCCTTCATCCATCCCTCCTTCATCCCTCCCTCCTTCATCTAACCCTCCTTCATCCATCCCTCCTTCATCCATCCCTCCTTCATCCCTCCCTCCTTCATCCATCCCTCCTTCATCCCTCCCTCCTTCATCCCTCCCTCCTTCATCCATCCCTCCTTCATCCATCCCTCCTTCATCCATCCCTCCTTCATCCATCCCTCCTTCATCCATCCCTCCTTCATCCATCCCTCCTTCATCCATCCCTCCTTCATCCATCCCTCCTTCATCCATCCCTCCTTCATCCATCCCTCCTTCATCCATCCCTCCTTCATCCATCCCTCCTTCATCCATCCCTCCTTCATCCATCCCTCCTTCATCCATCCCTCCTTCATCCATCCCTCCTTCATCCATCCCTCCTTCATCCATCCCTCCTTCATCCATCCCTCCTTCATCCATCCCTCCTTCATCCATCCCTCCTTCATCCATCCTGTAATGGGATAGGGGCGGGTATGGAAATGTGTGAAAGGAAGGATGGTGTGTGAGAAGCCTAAGGAGAGAAAGGGGTGATGATGGAAGGAGAGGGATGGAGGAAAAAAAATGAAAATGGAGAGTAATGACCAATAGAAAGATGGGATAGAGGGTAGACTAAGTACAGGAGGAAGGAAGTGGTAGGGATGAGAAGAAGCGTAGGAAAGGTCTTTGGCCCCGTCCACTAATGTAACATCTGCTAATAAGTATACCCTTAATAATTATATCCTTACCACCAGTATACCGTGAAAAACAGCCGCGTCCACCCTTCTTGAGGTTATCTTGAGATGATTTCGGGGCTTTAGTGTCCCCGCAGCCCGGTCCTCGACCAGGCCTCCACCCCCAGGAAGCAGCCCGTGACAGCTGACTAACACCCAGGTACCTATTTTACTGCTAGGTAACAGGGGCATAGGGTGAAAGAAACTCTGCCCATTGTTTCTCGCCGGCGCCTGGGATCGAATCCAGGACCACAGGATCACAAGTCCAGCGTGCTGTCCGCTCGGCTCCCTTCCATTGATTCCCCACAACTTATTCCACAGGAGAGAAGAATTAGCGCACCGTATGGGAGATCTGTCGGAATATTACCAGGGTAATTATATGCTGCCTCATAAGGAAGTTAAACACTGCCACCACTCCTCATAAGTATAATTAAGAGTGTCTTGACCCTGAGGAGAGGGGTCAGGTGTCTTGACCCTGAGGAGAGGGGTCAGGTGTCTTGACCCCGAGGAGAGGGGTCAGGTGTCTTGACCCCGAGGAGAGGGGTCAGGTGTCTTGACCCTGAGGAGAGGGGTCAGGTGTCTTGACCCCGAGGAGAGGGGTCAGGTGTCTTGACCCCGAGGAGAGGGGTCAGGTGTCTTGACCCCGAGGAGAGGGGTTAGGTGTCTTGACCCTGAGGAGAGGGGTCAGGTGTCTTGACCCCGAGGAGAGGGGTCAGGTGTTTTGACCCTGAGGAGAGGGGTCAGGTGTCTTGACCCCGAGGAGAGGGGTCAGGTGTCTTGACCCCGAGGAGAGGGGTCAGGTGTCTTGACCCTGAGGAGAGGGGTCAGGTGTCTTGACCCCGAGGAGAGGGGTCAGGTGTCTTGACCCCGAGGAGAGGGGTCAGGGGTCTTGACCCCGAGGAGAGGGGTCAGGTGTCTTGACCCTGAGGAGAGGGGTCAGGTGTCTTGACCCTGAGGAGAGGGGTCAGGTGTCTTGACCCCGAGGAGAGGGGTCAGGTGTCTTGACCCCGAGGAGAGGGATCAGGTGTCTTGACCCTGAGGAGAGGGGTCAGGTGTCTTGACCCCGAGGAGAGGGGTCAGGTGTCTTGACCCCGAGGAGAGGGGTCAGGTGTCTTGACCCTGAGGAGAGGGGTCAGGTGTCTTGACCCCGAGGAGAGGGGTCAGGTGTCTTGACCCCGAGGAGAGGGGTCAGGGGTCTTGACCCCGAGGAGAGGGGTCAGGTGTCTTGACCCTGAGGAGAGGGGTCAGGTGTCTTGACCCCGAGGAGAGGGGTCAGGGGTCTTGACCCCGAGGAGAGGGGTCAGGTGTCTTGACCCTAAGGAGAGGGGTCAGGGGTCTTGACCCTAAGGAGAGGGATCAGGGATATAAAATGCCGAGACTTGGAGGCTTTCTTCAATTCATAATTACTTGAGACCACTTAATATATTATTATTAATTTCTTCAGCTGGTTGATGATTAAGTCACTGATCTTAATTATTACTGGACTTAACAATTAACAATATCCTCCAAGGGGAGGCTCGGGGGAGATCTAGAGGGGGGGGACCCCACCTGGGGGGGATGAAAGAGGGGGGGGTGCGTGCAGACTGGTACTAGATAACCTGACCTGACCTGACCAGATAATGACAGACAAGCACCTTGAACAGAGTTTAATCCTGGTCAAACACAGGTGTGTGACACCATCTTGCTCAGATGTCAGACGACAGGGAACGTAGGACGGTTAAGGCAGGGAGATAACAGTAGTAATATACAAGGGAGCCGAGCGGACAGCACGCTGGACTTGTGATCCTGCGGTCCCGAGTTCGATCCCGGGCGCCGACGAGAAACAATGGGCAGAGTTTCTTTCACCCTATGCCCCTGTTACCTAGCAGTAAAATAGATACCTGGGTGTTAGTCAGCTGTCACGGGCTGCTTCCTGGGGGTGGAGGCCTGGTCGAGGACCGGGCCGCGGGGACACTAAAGCCCCGAAATCATCTCAAGATAACCTCAAGAAGATAGGGAAATATTACCTTGAGACCTGCTACAATCCTTCCTCCCTCTCCCTCATCCATTCCTCCCACTCTCCCGTTTTCTTCTCAAACACATAGCTGTGTGACTCAATTAATAAATAATAATAATATGGCCCAGCACCACTGTACCCTGTGTGTTCCGCCAGTTACGGTGCCGCTGTGGGTGCTGGCGATGGGTCCCGTGATCCTGAAGGACGCCCCCTTCGTCATCCCGTACGGGGACATCGCCGTCACCGTCATCTCCCTCATCATCCCGTGTGGCTTCGGCGTCCTCCTCCAGATATTCTACCCAAAGTGAGTCGCTCGTCCGTACTGCCACCAGTCTCCCTCACCACTCTCACACGTTTCCTTGAGAATGTCAGGTGTGACGGAAGACATTTTGTACTACATATTAAAGTATTGCCGCCTTTCACCTGGCCTACTTCAAGTTCAAGTATGTTTATTGAGATAAGCAATAAATACATCTCAAAGGGATAGAGTAGCTTAGGCTATTTCTACCCCCCCCCCCCTTAGCCTACTTACATGGGCCAAATGATCGTTAATTCACTCAAACCCCGTGTTTATGAATGAAAAACACTTTAAATGCGACAATTTTCCAACAAATGGCTACTAGAGTTTAAGTGACGTAAATGTAAAGTAATAAAACTAGGTGTAACGAGCAAGCCACTGCACAAAAGTTACCAAATGGGAGATGAAATCATTTATTTATTAATTTATTTAATTATATACAAGAATGTACACTGGGTTTGTGAGAATACATAGAATGGTATTTACAATCTTGTAAAGCCACTAGTACGCGCAGTTTCTGGCAGATACACCTTTATAAAATAGAGAGAGAGAGAGAGAGAAGGATATAGAGGTTTATATCAGTGATATATGCGAGGCTGGCCAGCGCAGCTCAACCAATGACTGTGTTGCAGGAGTGTGAAGTACTGTGCCAAGGCCATCACGCCCGTCTCTACCTTCAACCTGATATTCATGTTCACCTTCGGCATCTACGCTTACCACTACATCTTCTCAATCTTCACCTGGAAGGTAAGGTACACCTGGAGGGTAAGGTACACCTGGAGGGTAAGGTAGACCTGGAGAGTAAGGTAGACCTGGAGGGTAAGGTACACCTGGAGGGTAAGGTACACCTGGAGGGTAAGGTAGACCTGGAGAGTAAGGTAGACCTGGAGGGTAAGGTAGACCTGGAGAGTAAGGTACACCTGGAGGGTAAGGTAGACCTAGAGGGGTAAGGTACACCTGGAGGGTAAGGTACACCTGGAGGGTAAGGTAGACCTGGAGGGTAAGGTACACCTGGAGGGTAAGGTAGACCTGGAGGGTAAGGTACACCTGGAGGGTAAGGTACACCTGGAGGGTAAGGTACCCACACTATCCCTGCCTCATGACCTACCCACCCACCCTATCCCTGCCTCATGACCTACCCACCCACGCTATCCCTGCCTCATGACCTACCCACCCACGCTATCCTTGCCTCATGACCTACCCACCCACGCTATCCCTGCCTCATGACCTACCCACCCACACTATCCCTGCCTCATGACCTACCCACCCACCCTATCCCTGCCTCATGACCTACCCACCCACCCTACCCTTGCCTCTTGACCTACCCACCCACGCTATCCCTCCCTCTTGACCTACCCACCCACCCTACCCTTGCCTCTTAACCTACCCACCCACACTATCCCTCCCTCTTGACCTACCCACCCACCCTATCCCTGCCTCCTGACCTACCCACCCACACTATCCCTGCCTCCTGACCTACCCACCCACACTATCCCTGCCTCCTGACCTACCCACCCACACTATCCCTGCCTCATGACCTACCCACCCACGCTATCCCTGCCTCATGACCAACCCACCCACACTATCCCTGCCTCATGACCAACCCACCCACACTATCCCTGCCTCATGACCTACCCACCCACCCTATCCCTGCCTCATGAGCCACCTGTCTCCCCCACAGATGGTGGTGTCCGGGTTCATGCTGCCGTCTCTGGGGTACCTGGCGGGGATGGTGTTCGGCTTCGTCTTCCGCCTGCCGCTCCCGGAGGTGATCGCCATCAGCGTGGAGACGGGAGTCCAGAACGCCTCCATCGCCCTCATCATTCTCCAGCTGACACTCGCCTCCCCCGGCGGCGAGCTGTCTGCAGGTGAGCCTCGTTGGGGGAGGAGTCCCCTGCTGCTGCTGGGGTGGGAGTCTCCTGCTGCTGTGGTGGGAGGAGTCTCCTGCTGCTGCTGGGGTGGGAGGAGTCTCCTGCTGCTGGGGTGGGAGTCTCCTGCTGCTGGGGCGGGAGGAGTCTCCTGCTGCTGGGGCGGGAGGAGTCTCCTGCTGCTGGGGTGGGAGGAGTCTCCTGCTGCTGGGGTGGGAGGAGTCCCCCTGCTGTACGTTCATTGGTGGAGGCTAGAACGATAATCTCGTGCGACATTCCACAAACCTTGTATTCTAAGGAAGACGATTGTTGATGCTGTCTAAAGGGCGGTGATCCGTGGAGGAGGAGGAGGGACACTACACCACGACATGGGCAATAGCATTGCAACCAGGGAGTCAAACGAATCCTCCGGGGTGCCCGAGGCTTCCTCTGAAGCCTAACTAGGCTTTCACACAATGGCCCGATGTGAAGTCGTGTAGTGGTTTAAGTCTAAGGCGTTACTTGGGAGTACCCAGAACACAGGCTTGAATCTTCCTCATGTTCTCATTGATACATCACGTCAATGTGATTTCTTTGTGTATACAATTAAGGTTTACTGTATTTTGAAACTGAGCAGGTCGAGGTTAACGACCTGGTGACCGTTTAACATTGCTCAAGATTAACGTTGTAAATACATCCAAGACTAAATATGATATTTGTATGCAAGAAAGGACAACAGCTGGAGATAACCTCACACCTGCTCGTGATGCTTATAGTGTGGAATACCAGTCAGCCCCACACACCTGAGAGTGAGCCTCGCCAGCTGTGAGAAGCGTGAGTGAGCGCGGGTGTGTGCTCTGCGCTCCCCAGGCGCACACGGCACGCTATGGACGGAGGGTCTCCGGGGCCACTTAGCACCAGCAGCAGTGTGGCAGCGTCGACACAGCAGAAGGCGCAGCTGGTGTTTGTGTCGTCGTCTACACCGGGGGGGGGGGGGGGCTGGTGCAGCCACGATACACTACTGACTCTTTCTTTATATAATCAGTATAGATCAGTATCGTGTACAGTCTTGCTTTTATTCACCGTAACACCTGACAACATTTCCATGATTCGCCCCTGTGTAAACAACAGGGTAGACTCACCCTGTGTAAACAACAGGGTAGACTCACCCTGTGTAAACAACAGGGTAGACTCACCCTGTGTAAACAACAGGGTAGACTCACCCTGTGTAAACAACAGGGTAGACTCACCCTGTGTAAACAACAGGGTAGTCGCACCCTGTGTAAACAACAGGGTAGACTCACCCTGTGTAAACAACAGGGTAGACTCACCCTGTGTAAACAACAGGGTAGACTCACCCTGTGTAAACAACAGGGTAGACTCACCCTGTGTAAACAACAGGGTAGTCTCACCCTGTGTAAACAACAGAGTAGTCTCACCCTGTGTAAACAACAGAGTAGTCTCACCCTGTGTAAACAACAGGGTAGACTCACCCTGTGTAAACAACAGGGTAGACTCACCCTGTGTAAACAACAGGGTAGACTCACCCTGTGTAAACAACAGGGTAGACTCACCCTGTGTAAACAACAGGGTAGACTCACCCTGTGTAAACAACAGGGTAGACTCACCCTGTGTAAACAACAGGGTAGACTCACCCTGTGTAAACAACAGGGTAGTCTCACCCTGTGTAAACAACAGAGTAGACTCACCCTGTGTAAACAACAGGGTAGACTCACCCTGTGTAAACAACAGGGTAGTCGCACCCTGTGTAAACAACAGAGTAGACTCACCCTGTGTAAACAACAGGGTAGACTCACCCTGTGTAAACAACAGGGTAGACTCACCCTGTGTAAACAACAGGGTAGTCTCACCCTGTGTAAACAACAGAGTAGACTCACCCTGTGTAAACAACAGGGTAGACTCACCCTGTGTAAACAACAGGGTAGACTCACCCTGTGTAAACAACAGGGTAGTCGCACCCTGTGTAAACAACAGAGTAGACTCACCCTGTGTAAACAACAGGGTAGTCTCACCCTGTGTAAACAACAGGGTAGTCTCACCCTGTGTAAACAACAGGGTAGACTCACCCTGTGTAAACAACAGGGTAGTCGCACCCTGTGTAAACAACAGAGTAGACTCACCCTGTGTAAACAACAGGGTAGTCTCACCCTGTGTAAACAACAGGGTAGACTCACCCTGTGTAAACAACAGGGTAGTCGCACCCTGTGTAAACAACAGAGTAGACTCACCCTGTGTAAACAACAGGGTAGTCTCACCCTGTGTAAACAACAGAGTAGACTCACCCTGTGTAAACAACAGGGTAGTCGCACCCTGTGTAAACAACAGAGTAGACTCACCCTGTGTAAACAACAGGGTAGTCTCACCCTGTGTAAACAACAGAGTAGACTCACCCTGTGTAAACAACAGGGTAGTCTCACCCTGTGTAAACAACAGAGTAGACTCACCCTGTGTAAACAACAGGGTAGTCTCACCCTGTGTAAACAACAGAGTAGACTCACCCTGTGTAAACAACAGGGTAGTCGCACCCTGTGTAAACAACAGAGTAGACTCACCCTGTGTAAACAACAGGGTAGTCTCACCCTGTGTAAACAACAGAGTAGACTCACCCTGTGTAAACAACAGGGTAGTCTCACCCTGTGTAAACAACAGAGTAGACTCACCCTGTGTAAACAACAGAGTAGACTCACCCTGTGTAAACAACAGAGTAGACTCACCCTGTGTAAACAACAGAGTAGACTCACCCTGTGTAAACAACAGGGTAGACCATGGTGTGCAACACTGGGCACAACTCCAGGAGCGGCACCATAGCGGTGCTTCGTGGTGACAGCTGCCGCAGGCGGCACCATGTCCAAGGGTCCCGCATGGAAAAAAATCCTCAGGAATAATGGGAGTTGGGGGTGGGGACATTTGACAAGCCGCTGGCTTCCTGTCTTCATCAAGGCCGCTACAGATAATGGCCTTCAAGTAAATTCAGGAAAATGTTGTCGTGTTGCTGGAGCACCTCCAGTAGACCTCTTTGCGTTTTTTTTCCCCCACCTCGTCCCACATCCTTATCCTGATCCCTTCCAAGTGCTACATAGAAGTAATGACTTTCTCCTGATAGATCCCTTCTCTTACGTGTGTTCTGTTCTGGCAGTGGTGCCGGCGGCGTCGACGATGTTCACCCCGCTGCCGCTCGTCGTTATGTTTCTTATAAAGAAGATCTACGAGAGGTTCATCCGAGGTCGCTCGCTCAGCATCAACTCCCCCGACGTCCAGCCCAAGGCCAGCGTATGTACACCCTTGTCTCACCTTTCTCGCGCCCTTTCCCCCCATCATTTGATCCCATCCCTATCCATATTATCACATTTCTACATTACCTCTCAGAATGTTTGGCAATATGTTTATTTGTGATGTGTGTCTATGTATATATTAACACGTTGTACTGAATGGGGTGAGAATAGCTTGAGCTACCTCATCCCTTTGTGTGTATTTTACCTCAATAAACTTATTTCAATTTCAATTTCAATTTCTACACGTTCCGTCGTACCTGACTTCTCTCTCATCTGCCATACCTTAATAGTTTACTCTACCTCACCCCAATTGTGACTTGAGTCGTCATAAATTAAGAAAGTACGACGCTCTTATCCACATATGGCCTGGTTGGATCTTAATATATACAGATTCATTCTGAAGTTCCTCCCGATTTGATTTCTTAGTGGTATCTTCTAATTCTGCATTTAACAATCTAAGCTACTTTCCCTGTTTTTGCTTCCTAGAACACATAACCCTTTTGTCCATCTTTACAGCATAAATCTAACACAGACAACATAAATCTAACATAACCCACCATGACAAACATACAACCCATCTTGAGGACACATAACTCACCATGAGGGCTCATAACCCACCATGAGGGCTCATAACCCACCATGACCCACCATCAGGACATATAACCCACCATGATCCACCATGAGGGCTCATAACCCACCATGACCCACCATCAGGACATATAACCCACCATGACCCACCATGAGGGCTCATAACCCACCATAACCCACCATCAGGACATATAACCCACCATGATCCACCATGAGGGCTCATAACCCACCATAACCCACCATGAGGACACAACCCACCGTGAGGACACTTAACTCACCAGGAAAACATATAATCCGTTTAAACACATATATTGCCATCAGAATGAAAAAGCAAGGTGGATGTGTCTACAAAAGATGTGACGTGTATATGTACAAGAAATTATATCAGATTTTAAGACCATAAAATGTTCTCACAAGTCACAAGCATGTCTAAAGAAAGGCTTGAAGGAAATAAAGATTGAAAAATGTATACAAAATATAGTTATTAAATAATAGAAATGTGGAAAAGGCCAGCTTCACACTTGGTTTGTCAATCGGAGATCCCAGGTTCGATTCCCGAGCGGAACAGTAAGTAAGTAATTATCAAAAGAAAGCACCAAACCGGGAAGGCTATGTAGCACCATCATCCTGAGCGGAACAGAAATTGTTGTTAAGCACGAAATTTCCTTTCATCGAATACTTCTGTTCACCTAGCAGTAAATAGGAAGTTAGGCAACTGATTTTGGGGGTTGCATCCTGGGGATGGTCAGTAGTTCGACCTGAGGGGAACCCTGATATAAGCCTAAATAATATATATATACGCACACAAGCTTCCTGTCCCAGACAAATTTAATTTATTATTCCTAACCCGTGGCCAACAGGCAGCAAGTTATCCACCATTAGGGATCAAATCGTACACAAGACAGCTCGATAAAGCTCATTTTCTGATTAGCAAAACTACATATACCGTTAGGTTAGAATGTATTAGCTTAGGTTAGGCTGAATTAGGCTTGGTTAGGTTAGGTTGGTTTGGATTAAGTAGGTTAGGTTAGGGTTGGTACCGTTAGGTTGGAATTTGTGTTAGGATTGGCTGGTTGGAAAAGGTAAAGTAGGTTTTAAATTGTGTTGGTGAACCGTCTTGTACTGTATTACAGTAGAATATGACTTGTATCCGCTCACCTCACCCTTCTGCCTCCCACAGGAGATCCCCAACGATGTCAGGGATACCTCGATGGCCACGCTCGAGAAGACCGGCAGACTAGAGAACGGCGTCAAGTCTATACACGAGCCTGAAGGAGTCGACAACCCTGCAGCAGACTTCAAGGATGATGTATGACCAGCGGACCTCAAGGATAACGTGTGAGCAGCAGACTTCAAGGATAACGTGTGAGCGGGTGAAGGAGGTCTGGCTCACCACCACCAGTCATCACACTTGGGTCATAATAAGTTGTGCCTTATCGCTTATGAGAGGTCATAATGAGCCTTGCCACTCATATCCTGACCTGGAAAGCCAACGTCACCACCTGGCAGACTGACAGCCAGTGATGCCTTCGCGACACCTGACTCAGAAGCGATGTAAGAAATGACTTAACGGAGGATATAAGCAGTACCAGCGTCATCAACACCTTAACCCAGCCTCTCAATTTGTATGTTATGGTCCCCAACGTACAAATTACAGGGTACTGTTCAGTGGGCTCTTGATAGGTAAGTTTCTGAAAAATCAAACATCTGTTTGGCTGCTCAGAGTTCACGGTACGTCGCCAAAAAATGGTCGCGCTTCTACACAAACATTTTTCTAACAGCACGTCCATCTGTTACTAAACCCGCCGCAGTTAGAACAAGTATTAATACATACATTATGTGATTAGTGAGGCAATGGAGAAGTGGTTAGGATGGAGAGGAATTACAAAAGATATTAACTAGTAATCAAATTCACCGAAAATAATAGAATATCAACAGCTTGTTATCACTCGCCTGAGTCCAACGTGTACCCTTTTACCGTAATATAACCGTAGTTTATAGCGACCTATCTACCACCTAGGTTGATTGATGCTTATTAGTACAGGAAAGTGTATGTTTTCTATGCTATTATTTACACCAGTACAATTCAGTTTGTACGGTTGCCTAGGCTATAGCGTACAATCATAAATATATTTATTATGAGGATGGTTGAACAATCGAGATTTTCTCACAATTGTGAATGGAGCAACATGGGGGTTTATACACAGCTTCTGAATATAATTTACTTCATTCAGTCCTGGATAATGTTCAGGGCAAAAGTAAAGCATACTTTATGTGTTAGTAAGCTATTATAGTGTCTTTAATAACCCTCCAGAGGTTGACAAGCCTTAATTCCAACACCAAACCAAACCATGGAGCTACATAGCTTTTCAAAATGTAATCACTATATAGAGCAAGGTCAGATCCTCGTGGCGAGGTAGGGGAGGTTAGCAACCCGTCCTAGACTCAAGTCCATTCCATCCAGCGGTCGACCCCACAGACGCATTCATAAATGTTTACATACTGTTTATTCAAAACGATAATTTTCTCAAATATAAATAATATTATAATATATTAGCATATTGTGCACATATAGGCATAGATTGTTAGGTTAGGTGTTTAGGTTCTGTTGGCGGTTATTTGTATTTGTAGTACGTGGGTGAAGCATTTACAGCGGTGTGGTTCGAAGAAAATTCGTGAGTGAAGCACTTGTTCCGGAAGTGTTCGGACGGGGGAGCCGGTCGGCCGAGCGGACAGTACGCTGGATTTGTGATCCTGTGGTCCTGGGTTCGATCCCAGGCGCCGGCGAGAAACAATGGGCACAGTTTCTTTCACCAATTTCACAGTTTCAAATTTCAAATATGCCCCTGTTACCTAGCAGTAAAATAGGTACCTGGGTGTTAGTCAGCTGTCACGGGCTGCTTCCTGGGGGTGGAGGCCAGGTCGAGGACCGGGCCGCGGGGACACTAAAAAGCCCCGAAATCATCTCAAGATAAAGATACGTCATCAGTTGTGAGTCGTGTGTAAACCGTTTTTCATTCGTAAACAGCGGGGGTTTGGCGGGTGGATGGAATCACTTTTGGGTCTTTGTTCGGAGGACTGGCTGGAGGTTAGTGTTCTCTCCAATAGTTCATCAAATTTTGATCTATAAATCCCCTAAGGCCAAAAACTGATGTACTAAAAATCATAGCGAACTAACGTGATGTCCCGTTTTCTATTCATGGGTCCTCGGTTAGGTTAAGGCAATTAGGTACATAGTTCAGTGACGTGAACGCCGAGAGGACGACAGCTAGTTTGGGTAGCCACCAACACCTCGTGTCGGCAGAGTACCAGCAGGTTTTGTACTCTATATCTGATAAACTCTGTCTTTAACACGATGCTAGAGCTACATAGATGCTAGAGGTTTGTAATGCATAAGAAATATATGTATATATTTGTATCAAAAGCAGGTATTTGTGTGCACTCCCCAGTTTCATTATCTCCAAGACGCACAAGAAGCTGATTGTGGCCATGATTGATATTCTGGCTACTACTACCTCACACGGGTCCGTCTAATTACCCAAAGCTTCCTAACATTACGTAAGAAATGAAGAAATATGATATATTTACTCACTATAATGTTGGTGCTGAATGTAGAACACGAAAAAACATATTTTAAATTAAATAGCATTTTATAACAAAATTGGATCCATCTAATTACCCAAAGCCACAAAACATTGTCGCCTTCCTGTGGCGTCACCTGTCATTTAGTTTCGTCTAATTTGCGCTATAAAACTATATTATTTCAGAGTAAAAATGTTTTTTCATATTGAACATTCAGCACCAGCATTGTAGTGCGTAAATATATCATATTTCTTCATTACTTACATAATGTTCGGAAGCTTTGAGTATTACCCGAAGGGCCACACTCAAGGGGCCAGATTCACGAAGCAGTTGCGCAAGTACTTATGAACGTGTACATCTTTCCTCAATCTTTGACGGCATTGGTTACATTTATTAAGCAGTTTACAAGCATGAGAACTTTCAAATCAACTGTTGTTATTGTTATAAACAGCCTCCTGGTGCTTCGGAGCTCATTAATTGTATAATAATTGTAAACAAAGCCGCCAAAGATTTAGAGAAGATGTACAGGTCCGTAAGTGCTTGCGTAACTGCTTCGTGAATCTGGCTCAAGGTTGGGGAGTTACACATCTCCATCGAGTTTGTCAGAAAGGTTTATAAATATACATTCGAACAATGCAAATATTACCAACTGTTTTATATAGAATAATTTGTGGTGTGCTTGTGTGCATGTTACTTGATGGTGTTGTCTTAGTTCAGACCTTACTCTCGTGTGCAGTTAATTAATTAATTATAGTCTGTTAACCGAATCAATGTCCTTTATCCTGCAGATTTTGCTAGTGATGCACACTTTAGTGTCATCAGCGGGTACATACACATCTGTAAGCATAATTTTTGCCACTAATATTAATTTTTCATTATGTAGATATATTTACATATTTATTTCAGAATTATATATATTCCTCGTTCGCTCAGGCAGCTTATCTGAGGATTTGTGCCAATTTATGTTACTTAAGCTGTGTATATATTGCATATATATTCCATAATAAACATTTAAATCACTTGAATCATTGGGAATTCAAACTAGAGCCTAAAAATATAACACTATTCTATAGTAACCAAACCAGGATGCTTCCAAATGCCAATGTGGGCTTCAGGATAGTTTTAAAGTCTCAGTTGAGTACCAGTTAGGTAATTCTGTGAGCATCCTGGCCTGGGTTTGAAAGTGCAACTGTTGTCTTTTTCAGGCAAAAACGATTTTGTACATTTTCTAACATTTCTTTTCAAAAAGAGCAAATCCTAATATTATTACAATTATACTGACAGGTTGAATTTCTAACTTAGGCATATTTTTACATATGTTAGGAAGTATTGAGGAATAATTGGCATATTTAGATTAGGAAAGGTTGCTAAATTAGTATTGGTTCAAATTAAATAAAAATTGCACCATATTTATTAAATGAAATGCCTGTACAGCAGTATATCTTTGAATCCACAAGATGATAAAAAAGAATACTGTAATTTTTAATTAAATTTGGTTAGTACTTTACCGAAGGTACAGTAGATACAGTACATGTATAATTTAAGTTGTGGTACCAGAAATTTATTAAAAGCAATAAATTTGTGATTATAAAGATATAAGATCCAATGCCAAGGTTATATTGTCACATCAGCTGTTGTGTAACGATTACTCGATTTAGCATTATACAAGAGTTTAATTAAACACTGTGATAACCGTTATGTTAGATCAAACTAAATTTATAATTTTATTCTGATAATTCATATGCATGCACAAATAAATGCATACTATGGAAAATATTTTCTCAAGCAGTAGATATTTACATATTTTTTTTATTTTATTTATATATACAAGCGCTCTTACATTCTTGTAAAGCCACTAGCATGCATAGCATTTCAGACAAGTCTTTAACCATAATTTTCCCTGGAATACAACCCTCCAAATCAGCTAACAACCAGGTACCCATTCACTGATGGGTGAACAAATGTACGCTTAAGGATTCAATCCTTCCCAGCCAAGATTTGAACCCAGGCCAAATCATTCACAAAGTTAAAGGCGATGTTACCACTGCACCACAGGGACTGTATTTGGTATATGAATTTTTAAATCTAGTACTTAAGTTTGAGATTAATGAACTAGGATCATTTAAACTACATACAAAAGAAAAGAAAACTGCACTAACTTATGCAACTATAGAATGCATCGCCAATTCCTCACATCCTAGAGTACATGAGTTAATCAAGTGTTCGGGCCATGTATGTGGTCGTCTCATAGGGTGACCTGTGTTCTAACTGGGAGAAG
Organism: Procambarus clarkii; assembly: GCF_040958095.1. Classification (NCBI taxonomy): domain Eukaryota; kingdom Metazoa; phylum Arthropoda; class Malacostraca; order Decapoda; family Cambaridae; genus Procambarus; species Procambarus clarkii. The sequence goes on from NC_091231.1 coordinate 355,639, forward strand.
TAAATACAAATATAAAACAAACTTAGTTTACTTAAGAGAGCATTACACAAAATAATGTTACATAAATGGTGTGGAATTTAACTTTTATAATCTTTATAATGTTCCTAATTACAATTAGCATTTTGGGCAAGGCCAGCTCAGAAGGTGACCTGTGCTCTGAGGTGCACTTCAGGAATAGTTTGGGCAAGGTCAACTGCTGTGTTGGTTCTGGCCACATGCCACACCTCCTTGGTAGTAGGTGCTGATGACATCAGTAAGGTGACCACTACTTGCACGTCTAATAACCGAGTGGCAATGGTGGCCAGAGGGGTAACACTCGGGATGGTGCTGAAAAAAAGCATGTTGTGGCCCAGTGTCAATCCAGACTCCCACTCACACCCATCTAATGCCAACAGGGTCGACTGCCCACCAGCTGCACTGCCTGTAATAAAGACAAGTTATCACTTCTTGTGGCACTTGAGAAAGTGTCAACCAGTCACAGAACACAGGGAAGGTGCATTTTCCTGGTCACAACACATGGGGAAAGTATGTCTCTAGTCACAACATGGTAATTATTGACATAGGCATGTGCACATGTGTTTTAACAAGTTATACAAACATTCACCTTTCAAGAATAATGTATGGAGGCAATTGTACAAAGAGTAACTCACCGAGGAGGACGTGTGTGCTGGTACCTCGCGTCACCTTGACCATTAGGGCTTCTTGGGAGGTGGTGGTGATAGGCACAGGCTTGCAAGGGTGGGCATGGATGGTCACGGAGACTGCCGACTCTTGGGCCAGCAGGGCAGCATTCACCAAGTTGATGTCATTCTTTGTCACATCCCTCAGTACTCCCACTAGCACCGCAGATCCAAGAAATGGCTCCATTTTGCTTACCCCACTCCCTGCATCAACACTGTTTATCAAGCACTGCATTGTGACACTGGGTACACCCACTATGAGACTGGGTACATGGTAAATACTAATTTATGAATTCATAAACTATCACAGCATTTATTAGTGTACATGTATTTATTATTAGTACGTGCAAAGTGAAAATAATGTTTGAGGTAACTGACCGAAGAGGTCAATGGAGATATCGAGGGCTGGAGTGTCAGCGGGCTGTAAGAGATGGTTGGCGAGGCGGCCCAGGGACTCGGCCAATTCAATCCAGGGCTTGCAAGTGTTGCTGGTGGCATTGGTGAGGGCTGGAGCATTCACCACACCCACCAGAGGCTTTCCTTCTACCATATCCACGATCTGTTGAGCTATCTCCACTGCCACCCGCTGTTGTGCCTCCACAGTATTTGCTCCTAGGTGAGGGGTGCACACCACCTGCCAGGACATGCTTTGTCTTACATACTTCAACCCTTGAAATACCGTACCAAGCATTTATTAATATTATGAGTATTACAAGACAGCAATGTCAAAATTACAAAGTGATGTATTGGAGGGTAATGAAAATAAGCAAACTGTATTAGGAATATAGTGTAATGGAATGTTGTAGCCCTTTCTTAAGAGTACATGTACTGGTAATAGAACTTGCAAGAAACAGATTTATTAGTAAATAAATTATTCCTATCACAATGAGAGAGAACACTGTATGATCCAGGGCAGCTTAACCTATCACTTTTGTAGAAACCAAAGTGCACAGTATACTGTACTGTGGTGGATGAGCAGCATAAGGCGGCAGGGTAGGGAAGAGCAGGTGATGGGGTAGCAGTGGCAGCACAGGAGGGAGGGAATTACCAAGAGAAAGTGCCTGGGGGTCCCGGTGGGAGGGCAGGAGGTGGGGGGGGGGGGGTCCCAGTGGCAGGGCAGGAGTTGGGGGTCCCAGTGGGAGGGCAGGAAATGGGGGGGTCCCAGTGGGGGGGCAGGAGGTGGGGGGGCAGGAGGTGGGGGGGGGTTACAGTGGGAGGGCAGGATTGGTTTCAGTGGCAGGGAAAAAGAGGTCCAGGTTCTGGTGGCAAGAAATGAGGTAATTACATAAGTGAAGTTACAGGATGAGAGCTACGCTTGTGGTGTCCCATCTTCCCAGCACTCTGTCATATAACGCTTTGATATTACTGACGGTTTTGGCCTCCACCACCTTCTCACCTAACTTGTTCCAACCATCTACCACTCTGTTTACAAAAACTAATTTTCTTATATTTGTCCGGCAGCTTTGTTTCGTTAGTTTATATCTATGACCTCTTGTTCTTGAAATTCCTGAAGTTCCAGGTCTCAGGAATTCTTCCCTATCAATTTTATCGATTCCTGTTACTATTTTGTACATAATGATCATATCGCCTCTTTTTCTTCTATCTTCTAGTTTTTGCATATTTAATGCCTCTAACCTCTTCGTAGCTCTTGTCCTTCAGTTCTGGGAGCCACTTAGTGGCATGTCGTTGCACCTTTTCCAGTTTGTTCATGTGCTTCTTAAGATATGGGCACCATACAACTGCTGTATATTCCAGCTTTGGTCTAACAAAAGTCTTGAACAATTTCTTTAGTATTTCTCCATCCAAGTATTTAAAAGCAATTCTGAAGTTAGAAAGTGTAGCATTGGCTCCTCGCATGTTCTTGATGTTCATAATGTGGTCCTCTACTATATTTATCTACTATCTACTGGGTGGTATCCCAGTGGTGGTAAAGGAGATGGGGTCCCAGTGACAGGGAAGGAGGTGAGGGGTGCCTATGGTTGAAAAGGAGGTGGGATCCCAGTGGCAGGGAAGGAGGAGGGGTCAAGTGAGGAAATATAGTACAATACAAAGGAACCTTGGTGTACAAACTTAATCCATTTTGAGAAATGCAATTTAACCTGAATATTCGCACACCGAATCATATTTTCCCACAAGAAAATGTAAATTGAATTAATCTCTTCCACACACCCAAAAATATTAACTTAAAAATATATTGTATACAGAGTACTTCTCATATTTTTACTGCAGTTTACCTTTATTGAGGACTCATGTTGGAATATGGAAGACGGTGAGGAGGGGAGGTGTTAGTGCTTGAAAGGGGAGTCCCCTTCCATTATAACATCAGGCAGTGATGACATTTCTGGGGTGCTCTCTGTTCTGTAGGAATATCACTAGGACCTGCTTGTGGTTAACTGGTTGTTTCTCACTAAGAATTTATGTAAAGACACTTGTTTTTAACTTTGTTTTAGTAATTGTCTGTATTGAGACTTCAGTGACATTAGAAAAGGTTAACACAATGGCTTACTATAGCTTTATCTGGGAAGAGTTTTTTCAGCAAAACTTTGCAGTTCTTCCCACACTACACACATTTTCCTAGCCAGATCAACGACATGCATACCATCTTCATGATTACGAATGATGTCTTTTTTTCTTTTTTTCTTCTATCGTCATCCTCGCAACTATTTTCTAAAGTTGATCTTTACCACTGAATTTCTTGGGGCCCATAGGTTGATATGTAATAGGAACTTTTGTGACAAGCAACAAAAAAAGCACAAGTGATGAAATTTTTCACAGAGAATTCAAACGTGGATATCACTAGGCGGCATGTAAGCATAAACTGATATTACCGATTCAGACAAGTATAAGCGAGTGTTGTAATCTATCTGGAATGTTATACACCAGGACATACTTAAAAAAAAATGTTCATTAAGTATAAATTCAAAGTGAGGGATAAATTAAAAGTACCTTTGGATGTCTGCAAAGACTGAGGTCAGTTGGTGGCTCCTCTTGGAAGACATCAAGGGCTGCACCACCACAAGTGCCAGCCTCCAGAGCCTTTAACAGTGCTGCCTCATCCACAATGCCTCCACGGGCCACGTTAACAATGCGCACCCCAGGCTTGCACCTGGCCAGGGTATCTTCGCCTATGAGGTTCTTGGTGCTGGGCAGGAGTGGCGTATGGATTGTGATATAATCCGCCCGTGGCCACAGATTTTCTAAACTCATTGACTCTATTCCCCATTCATCGGTCACCTCCGCTGGGATTATGGGATCGTAACCAATGGTAATCATCCCAAAAGCCTGCATGCGCTTGGCTACCTGTGAAATAATGCATTTTGCGTTAAAATGAACTTGTTTATTAATAGAAATATACAGTATCTTGCAACAAATATTTACCAAATGCAAGAAATTGGTAAAAAAGTACAGTATGTATAGTGTTACCCCTAGAGCATGTACATTTATAAATATTTATATATTTTATATAAGTAGAACAATTTCTCGACCTGGTACATGACTCCTTTCTCATGCAGCATGTGACACAGCCCACACAAGGTAACAGCATTCTAGATCTTGTGCTGTTACCTCATGTGGGCTAAATCTAGATCAAAAGAGAGCATGATTCCATTTTCCTGGGCTGTATGGGTGATTGATCGAATTCACTAGGAAAAAAAAAAGCTCACCCCCCCATGTGATCACCATATTATAAGATTGATTATATGTAAATAGAAAACTTGCAGAAAATCCATGATAATGAATTTCTAGAATACCATCGAGGAGACTATCAAGAAATGAGAGGAATTGCAAAACAAGACCTGGAGGGAGGTGACAGGTGATCATTGCACGAAAGTATCATGGGAAAATTTTAAGGTCATTACTGAACTCGTTCAAAAATGTCCCAAAAAAGGAAAAATGGAAAAATGGAACTAGATGGATGATACAGGTAGTATAAAGAGCTTTAATAACTAAGCAGACCCTCTCGACAAGATATAAATCCATGATGAACATCACAGATCGAGATAAAAGGCCATTAAATACAGCCACCCAGGAAATCAGATTAATCCAAAAGAAAACTTGCCCAAAACATAAAGATTCAGATTCAGATTCAGATGTTTATTCAGGTAAGGTATATACATACAAGTGATGTTACATTAATGGATTGATATATTTTTTTTTTTTTTTTTTTTTTTTTGAGATATATACAAGAGTTGTTACATTCTTGTACAGCCACTAGTACGCGTAGCGTTTCGGGCAAGTCCTTAATCCTATGGTCCCTGGAATACGATCCCCTGCCGCGAAGAATCGTTTTTTCATCCAAGTACACATTTTACTGTTGCGTTAAACAGAGGCTACAGTTAAGGAATTGCGCCCAGTAAATCCTCCCCGGCCAGGATACGAACCCATGACATAGCGCTCGCGGAACGCCAGGCGAGTGTCTTACCACTACACCACGGAGACTGCTCTATATAGATAGAGCTAGTACATACAATGCCTAAAGCCACTATTACGCAATGCGTTTCGGGCAAGAAAAACATTAATATCTAGAACTTAATACTAATTGAGCATAAAGAATAAAAAGTGTTGAGAACAAATACAAATAAAGATAAAAAAAGAGGGAACATGACTGAAAAAGCAGCACAAATACAATAGGTTGACAAACAGTGTTGATTAAAAAAAAAAAAAAGAAAATAACAGACATGGGTTGACAATAGAGGAGTGAGGTAGATTACAGGGAATTTATTAGGTAGTGTTTAGTTTTTATCTTAAACTGGTTGAGAGAGGTACAGTCTTTAACATGGTTGGGAAGGTCATTCCACATTCTGGGCCCCTTGATTTGCAGAGCATTTCTAGTTTGATTAAGACGTACTCTAGGAATATCAAAACTGTATTTATTTCTGGTGTGGTGCTCATGGGTTCTGTTACAACCTTCTATGAAGCTTTTAAGATCAGGATTGGCATTATAGTTTAGCGTTTTATATATGTATAAAACACATGAGAGAATGTGCAGTGACTTAATATCTAACATATTCAGAGATTTGAGTAGGGGTACCGAGTGATGTCTGGGGCCAGAGTTGGATATTGTTCTAATAGCGGCTTTGTGTTGGGTAATTAGAGGACGTAAGTGATTTTGGGTAGTAGAACCCCAAGCACAAATACCATAGTTGAGATAAGGATATATAAGGGAGTAATAGAGAGTCACCAGGGCAGGGCGTGGTACATAATATCTGATCTTAGAAAGAATGCCCACAGTTTTTGAAACTTTTTTTGATATATTTAGAATGTGTCCCTGGAAATTCAGCTTGTGGTCAATGAGAATGCCAAGGAATTTGCCATCTAATTTGTTACAAATTTGGGTATTGTTTATTTTGAGATTTATAAGACTAGAGGATTTATTGCCAAACAGAATATAGAAAGTTTTGTCAATGTTAAGGGTGAGTTTGTTGGCAGTTAGCCAAAGATGGACTTTATTTAGCTCAGTATTTACTGTGGCATTTAGAGCAAGAGGGTCAGGACTGGAGTAAATGAAGGTTGTGTCGTCAGCAAATAGAATTGGTTTGAGGTGTTGGGAGGCATTTGGAAGGTCATTAATGTAGATGAGAAAGAGGAGAGGGCCAAGTATGCTGCCCTGAGGAACACCAATGTTGATGGGTAGGGTGGGAGAAATTGTATTATTCACAGAAACATATTGGAGCCTGTCAGTAAGGTAGGACTCGAGGTATTGTAGGGAGTGTCCTCTGACTCCATAATGATGTAATTTAAGAAGAAGGTTATGGTGGTTGACAGTATCAAAAGCTTTACGCAGGTCCACAAATAACCCAACAGGGAACTCCTTTTTATCAAGAGCTGTATGAATCGAGTTAAGCATACTAATAAGTGCATCGTTAGTGCTTTTTTTGGGTCTGAAGCCATATTGGCAAGGGCTAAGTATATTGAGTTTGGCTAGATATGAGTAAAGCTGCTTATATATAAGTTTTTCAAAAATTTTTGACAAGTTTGGCAGGATTGATATAGGTCTGTAGTTGTTAACATCTGTGGGGTCACCACATTTGTGGACAGGCGTTACTCTCGCTTTTTTTAGAATATCTGGAAAGGTTTGGAGTTCAAGTGACTTGTTGAAGAGCAAAGCAATAGCAGGGGCTAAAGATCTGGAGGCTTTTTTGTAAATTAAAGTTGGTATCTCCTCAAGGGCACCAGACTTGGTTTTAAGGGAAAGGATTATCTCATTGACGTCAGTGGAGTTAATAGGCTTTAGGTACAGAGACTGAGGATAGTTACCTGTAAGATAGTCCTTAATGTCAGTACTGGAAGATGGAATATCATTTGCAAGGGATGAACCAATGGAAGAGAAGAACCTATTGAACTCAATAGCAGAATCAGAGGCTGAAAGCTGACCATCGTTATTAGACAGGAGAGTCGGTTTGTTATTTAAAGATTTCTTTGATCCCAATATTTGTGAAATTGTGCTCCAAGTTTGTTTAATGTTGCTCTTTATTTGAGTAAATTTATCTTCGTAGTATTTAGTTTTGGCTCGTCTAATTATCTTAGATAGCAATAATGAGTAATTCTTTGAGAATTCTTTGGAGACAATTCCTAACCTATACTTCTTCTCAAGGTCGTGTTTTTTGTTAATGGATTTCAGTATTCCCTTTGTAAGCCAAGGATTGTTAAGCCTTTTGCTTGTGACTTGTTTTGTAAGCCTAGGACAGTGGGTGTTATAAAGGCTAAGAGTTGTTTGTAGAAAAGATTGCACTGCTAGGTTGATGTCCCCTATGTTACCTAACTCGGACTCCCAGTTGACATTATCAGCAGCAGTTATAAAATTGTTTATAGCAGTTTCATTGTGCAGCCTAAAGCTTAACTCCCTTGTTTCTAGAGAAAGTTTCTCCCTAGTTTCTAAAGAAAGATCCTAAGTCATTCTATGCCCCTATAAGAAGTAAAACCAAAACAAAGGACTCTGTAGAACTCTTCTAAAAGTTGAGATTAACCAAGCTATAATGGACAACAAAGGGCAGCAAATACTTTGAATGAATACTTTACATCAGTGTTCACACTAGAAAGATTAGATGACATCCCATCACCCACACAAATGTTTGAAGGTGAAAAGAATGAATTTAGGGATACTATACCCATAAAGTGCAACATAATCAGGAGGAGCATGGGAAAACTAAAAATACTTTTTTAAAAGCCCCAGGTGTAGATAGAATTCAATCTAAAGTCATAAAGGAACTAACATAGGAACAATATCTACTGCTGAAACTCCTTTTCAGAAAATCTCTGGACCCAGGCATCGTACCCATAGATTGGAATGTCACCCCTATTTGCAATAAAGGCAGAAAGAGCTCAGCAGAAAACTGTCATCCAATCAGCTTGACAGCACACATCTGCAAGCTCATACGAGAGAAACCCAAGGGAGGGAATCATTCAACATCTCTGTGAACAATCTTGTACAATCAACGTAACATGGATTTGTTAAAATAGATCCTGCCTTACAAACCTGCTCACATTTTTGGAAACGGTAACCAGCTACTCAGGACATGGATTTTGCTAAAGCTTTTGAAAAGGTATCACATGAAAGACTTGACTTAAGAAAATTACAGGCACATGGAATAAATGGTAAAACAATGGTTAAAATAAAGAGAGTCGTGCTAAATCAGAATGAATCTGCCTGGAGAAATGTTGAGTGGGGTATCACAGGGGGGTTAATTTTGGGACTAACCCTTTTTGTCATATACAGTACATCACTGACAAAGATGAGAATATTACAAACCACATCATCAAATTTGCCTGGTTTGCAGTGTTGTTAGCCCTGTGGCCTTCAATCGTTTCTGACACTAGAGATAATTTAGCTCTGGACTGTTTTTGTTGCCAGTGTTGCACCTTCTCTAGAGCAGCTGTCTTTCTGAAGATCTTGGTCCACTAATGAATATCCACTCACATGGCAAGTGTAAACATCTTCCTGAGTGTGCTGTACTCACCTCTGCCTCTCCTGCTGGGTCAATGGTGTGTGTACTCACCTCTCTGCCTATCCTGCCAAGGCCGAGTATGGCGAGGGTTTTGCCATGGAGTTCAGAGCCCATGTAAGTTTTGCGATCCCAGCTGCCAGCCTTGAGAGCAGCACATGCCTGTGGCACGAACCGGGCCAGAGAACAGAGCATGGTGCAGGTGTGTTCTGCCGCAGACAAGGTGTTTCCTCCAGGAGTGCTGCAATAACAACACTCATAATACTATACTGCAGTAGGTTCACCTCTACCAAACCAACAGCATCACCACCACCTTGTGAAGCAGCAGAACAATGTTTTAAACAGTAAGAAGGAACATATATGATACCCTAAGATGTGTTTAGAACAAATAATGTAGAAAGCAAGAAATGGATATTGAGATTCTGTAGTAATATAGTAAAGATAAAAATACAAGATCTACAGTTATATCTTAAGTACAGTACCAATAAAAATTTTAATGAAAAGAATCAATACGGGGGGATGGGCGGGCAGGGGTGAGGAAGGGAATGCGGGTGGGGGGCTGAGGTTGCTGGAGCGAAGGGAGGCAGACAACCTTCGTATGAAAGGTAGAGGGAATGGGCTCACTTCATGACGATGATACCTCGACGGGTGGCAGCCTCTACATCGATGTTATCCACACCAGTACCAGCCCTGCCAATAATGCAGAGTCTCTTGCTGGCAGCCATCACCTCAGCTGTCACCTTGGTTGCTGACCTCACGATAACTCCATCATGTTCCTGTCCCACCACACCCAATATTAATATATGAAGTATCAAATAGGATGCAATAATCAGTATCAAATAGGACAATATCCAACTCTGGCCCCAGACATCACTCAGTTCCCCTACTCAAATCTCTGAATATGTTAGATATTAAGTCACTGCACATCCTCTCATGTGTATTATATATAAATAAAACGCTGAACTGTAATGCCAATCCTGACCTTAAAAGCTTCATTGAAGGTTGTAACAGAACCCATGAGCACCACACCAGAAACAAATACCTTTTTGATATTCCAAGAGTACGACTTAATCAAACTAGAAATGCTCTACAAATCAAGGAACCCAGAATGTGGAATGACCTTCCCAATCATGTTAAAGACTGTACCCCTCTCAACCAGTTTAAGATAAAAACCAAGCACTACCTAATTAACTCCCTGTAACCTACCTTACCCCCTATAATGTCAACCCATGTCTCTTATTTTTAAACAATGCTGTTTGTCGACCAAATTGTATTTTTGCTGTTTTTCTGCCATGTTCCCCCTTTTTTATTTTTATATTGTCTCGACACATTTTATACTTTAATCTCAATTAGTATTAAGTTTTAGTCTTTAGTGTTTTTCCTGCTCGAAACGCTTTGCGTAATAGTGGCTTTAGGCATTGTATGTACTAGCTCTATCTATAAATTCAGCAATATTTGTATCACCCCTTGTATGTACAGGTATGTACTTTACCTGAATAAACATTTGAATTTTGAAACCATAAGCTTGCAGTTAGTAAATGTATTTACTATTGTATTGTTAATAAATACATTTTACTAACATTTACATTTATGTAAATGTTAGTAAATACATTTATTTATTTATTTATTTATTTATTTATTTATATACAAGAAGGTTCATTGGGTTTGTGAGGATACATAGCATGGTATTTACAATTTTGTAAAGCCACTAGTACGCACAGCGTTTCGGGTGTTTACGCGCATTTACTTATTTACACATACATTTGTGCATTTACAGGTACTAACATTTACAGTAAAGTACAGTAAATGTGTTTACTGACTGCAAATACATTTTCCTCTTAGCTCAGGTTAATAAAAATATAAAATGTAAAGACTTTTGCATTTATGAATTAAGGTATCTCTCCATCTACACCTTGCCAAACTGAGTAATAATGATCTCTCGGCCCATCCTCTTGTTCTTGTAGTACAGTACTTATAGTAATAATGAGGACCATAGTACATATACTAATGTACAACCCATAATAAATTATATTATTATCATAATTAATCATAATAATAATTATAAAAATTATTAATTGTAATAATTAATAATAATATAACATACTAAATAGGCAAGGGCAGTGTCTACCTTGCTAAGACCATGTACATGTTTGGTGGTCAAGCTAGGCTAGTTCTTCTTTGTTATTTGCTGGTAAATGTTTGTATGGTTCTTCACATGACTCTCAACATATATGGATGCCCCACAGATGAACACGACCACCCTACAGACATGGTCACTCCCAGCTTACCCCAGACCCTTCCTGCTCGCTCACCCCAGTCATCTTCCCCGCTCACCCCAGCTTCCTTACCATTCATCTCGGCCTCCTCACTTGCCCCAACCACTCCTCCCTTCACCTAGCCACTCCCTGCCTCAGTCCTAACCCTAACCCCCCCTCTACCAACCCCGGTCAACCCCATCTGCTCGAGTCATGCCCTTAGGGATGTCACCCACCATGAGAGGACGACTCATGTGAGATAACAGATAAGACGGCAACGAAAAAAGTTAAAAATGATACCATAAGAAATGAAGCAAATGTATCTTGAAGAAATTAATAAGGAACTTATTAATTAGATTAGGAGGCCTGGTTATTAGGATTATTAAATTATTTAGGAGGCCTGGTCGACGACCGGGCCTCGGGGTCGCTAAGCCCCGAAATCACCTCACGATAACCTCAAAATAACATTTGAGAAAGTTAATACTAATGAGATATTAATACTGAAATATTATACTTGCCGAAATTTCCTTGAGAAGTTGTTCCTTTGTGAGCTTGGTGTGTGTAGTGACGTCTATCCCTGCCTGCCTGAGGACCTTCCCACACAGGGGGTCCACACCGTCCAGGAGCAGGACACGGCCAACACGACCCGTCATCTTCCCTTGTAGATCACGGTCCACAGTTACTGTGGCACCTCTTGACACACACCACAGATCAACCAGTCCAGGCCCCACCAGGTTAGCAACAGCGTGCTGGGAGGGTCGCCCAAGAGGCAGTATAGCGGCCACACCACGAAATTTGGCTAAATATTTGCCGTAAGTTCACCTACTGTTACTGTGGTACGAGAGAGAGTGAGAGAGGGAGAGGTTGTAGTGGGTGACCCTCCACGGTGACTGCTGGGCCTCTAGTGCGGGCCAGCCCTGCCACACTCTCCCACCCATATTATCATGCACCGTAACTCTTGCCCGCGATTTATATTGTTGTTTTATGTACCTATGTTCAGTGTTTTATCTGGTAAAGATCACGTGATAACTTGTATAGGGCAGATACAATAAATGTGGATGGTATGAGGGGCGGTGGCAAGCCGGCCGCTGTTATCACATGGCCTCCACGTGTACACCACCACTGAACATGTGCACCCATCCCGCATAATATACTTGACGTTTCATGTCCACCTGCTCTATCATTCGTCGCTAAGGTCAAGCAATAGTGTAGGGAAGGCATGGCAACACACACAAGCCTCCTTAAACTGCTATCACTCGCTTAGAATTCCCTTTAAAAGAAACTTAAACAGTAAGCGAGTATCGTCGTCCCAGTCCATGTCCCACTTGAGAGCCGAGCTTGCCATCACACGTGTAGTGATATCACGTAATTCGAGATAGTGACAGATGATAGTATATGATGAGTTATCATTTATCTTCACATATACATGATTCAGCACCATCATTCTTTTTTTACCTTATCGGTGACTGAGTACGTTTAATAGGTGCCATTGATGGCCAAGATTCAAATCAAGATACGATTTGCCGACTTTATTTTAATTTAGTTCATTTATTAAGCACCGCCATACCTATCCTCTGGGCGGTAGCGGATCCCATATACCAATCCTGTGGGCAGTAGCGGATCCCATATACCAATCCTGTGAGCGGTAGTGGACCCCATATACCCATCCTGTGAGGGGTAGTGGACCCCATATACCAATCCTGTGGGCAGTAGCGGATCCCATATACCAATCCTGTGAGCGGTAGTGGACCCCATATACCCATCCTGTGAGGGGGTAGTGGACCCCATATACCCATCCTGTGAGGGGTAGTGGATCCCATATACCAATCCTGTGAGCGGTAGTGGACCCCATATACCCATCCTGTGAGGGAAAGTGGACCCCATATACCCATCCTATGAGGGGGTAGTGGATCTCATATACCAATCCTGTGAGCGGTAGTGGACCCCATATACTCATCCTGTGAGGGGTAGTGGACCCCATATACCCATCCTGTGAGGGGTAGTGGACCCCATATACCCATCCTTCTACTTTCAATGCAAAGCTCAGTTTGTCTTGGCAAAATGATTGTTATGAGGTTTCAGGCAATTTTAATAGCAAGCTAGGCATTTATTTCCTTAGTCCTCTTTTTAAGCTAGAAAGATTCGTATTACTTGTCGCAGATACGATGTTTCAGCAGTTTTATGTACGGCCGAAACATCGTATCGGCATACAAGACTTTTAAGATTGATCTTGTAAGCATTAAAGCCTTTTCATCTTTCTTGAATATGTACATAAGACATCATAGTTCGTCATAGTTTTTGACGAAGTACATACATGCTGTGTACATCATTTTAAGTACAGCAAAGGAAGCCTCATGACCATTCCCGGACATAGCTCCCAGTAGTAGTAATAATAATAATAATAATAATAATAGTAATAATAATAATAATAATAGTAATAATAATAATAATAATAATAATAATAGTTTATTTAGGTAAAAGTACATACATACAAAATGAGTTACAAGCATAATTTTGGAATTCTAGATATAGAAATGACACAGGCCTGAAGACCATGATGCAGCTTTTGCCTGACCCTGTGAGCTGATCAAGCTCTCTCTTTTTTTTTTTGTTCTCTACCTAACTAGAGCCAACAGTAACCCCAAGGTACTGGTAAAGGTCAGCCCATTCAGGAACTTCACTATTAATTTGCAGGTCTTCGTTTTCTCTATTGTGATAAGAGTACGCTTTTTCTTATTTGTGAAAAGTGAAGCCAAGTTCAGAATATTTCCTTCAAAGAAGTTTAATAGACTGCTTCATCTTTACAAAGGTGAGAGCTTATATATTCTAATTCTTGTACTCTTCCCAGAAATGTTATATTAGTAGTTGTATTAGTTAATACTTACGATGTTGAATAGTGTGTGGGGCTTATTACTCCTTGAGGGATCTCTAGCTTATTATTAATAATAATAGTCGAGATTGATCCGTCAGAGAAAGCTTTAGCTGCTTTCCATAGTCATACCGGTTTAGCGTTTCTCCTGATAATTATCTCTCCTTCTGGACATTAGAATCGAGCTACTAACCCATCTTTCGCGTAACCCTCTGGCCGCCTCTCCAAATTTCATTACATCCGCCACTTTCCTTCCCGTGACATTCTGCGTTTTGACTTTTGCACAAATTCCTCTTTTGTGAATTACGGGCATTGAAACTGATGGAGCACTGGGAAGGCTGGAGCTGGACACTCCAGTTACACCTAGATGATCCCCTCCAGGTGAATACACACACACGTACACTGATTACATTGCCTCCGCCAACCTACTTCCCTGGGGCAGACGCCTCAGCAAACCCACCATTACCTTTTCAAGTCGCAGGAAATTACTTCCCGGCAGCAAGCAAAAAAAAAAAAGTTGTAAGTGTTCTCTCTTTTATTTATATATATATATATATATATATATATATATATATATATATATATATATATAAGTACTTCAAAATAAAAATGTTTACCTGTGATTTCCAAAAGGTTACATATTTTGGTTTTAAATTTTGAATGTTATGCTGCATTTTCAGTAACCATTGAAGCCTACATTTGATAATTATTTTGGACCGTCAGAAACCATATGACATGGTACCTGCCCTATGACTAGTGCGGCAGTTGTAGAGACAGGCATCTTTATTTCACCACTTAATGGTCCAGGACGAACCGAAACGTCGTCGGTTCGTCATTTTCAGATGTGTGGGTTGGGTGTCAGTGGGGGGTTTAGGTGTCAGATGTGTGGGTTGGGTGTCAGTGGGGGGTTTAGGTGTCAGATGTGTGGGTTGGGTGTCAGTGGGGGGTTTAGGTGTCAGATGTGAGGGTTGGGTGTCAGTGGGGGGGTTTAGGTGTCAGATGTGTGGGTTGGGTGTCAGTAGGGGTTTAGGTGTCAGATGTGTGGGTTGGGTGTCAGTGGGGGTTTAGGTGTCAGATGTGTGGATTGGGTGTCAGTGGGGGTTTAGGTGTCAGATGTGTGGGTTGGGTGTCAGTAGGGGTTTAGATGTCAGATGTGTGGGTTGGGTGTCAGTGGGGGTTTAGGTGTCAGATGTGTGGATTGGGTGTCAGTGGGGGTTTAGGTGTCAGATGTGTGGGTTGGGTGTCAGTAGGGGTTTAGGTGTCAGATGTGTGGGTTGGGTGTCAGTAGGGGTTTAGGTGTCAGTAGGGGTTTAGGTGTCAGATGTGTGGGTTGGGTGTCAGTGGGGGGTTTAGGTGTCAGATGTGTGGGTTGGGTGTCAGTAGGGGTTTAGGTGTCAGATGTGTGGGTTGGGTGTCAGTGGGGGTTTAGGTGTCAGATGTGTGGGTTGGGTGTCAGTGGGGGTTTAGGTGTCAGATGTGTGGGTTGGATGTCAGTGGGGGTTTAGGTGTCAGATGTGTGGGTTGGGTGTCACACCTTTAGCCACATTATTGTGACTCGTCGCCTGCACATGGTTTCATACCTGACAGACCTCAAAGGGTTCAGAACCTGTGCATCAGTCTAGTAAAGGTTGAGAGGCTTGACGCAAGAGCGGAATACAACCACTCACAACCCACAAGGTTGTGCTCACCTACCTGCAGTAACAGCTAGGTGAGCACAACCAAGGTCACACATACAAACTCGCAAAATCAAATGCATGTAACCAGGTAAGACAACTAAGCTTCCTGCATCAAACTCATTTTAAACTCAGCCAATGACAGTATGGAGGCAGCCATCTTTTCCCGGGCAGGAACCCCCCCACCACCGCACACTCCATGGAGCAGTTGGAAGCAGTTTGATCCAGATTGTTACTTAGGAAGAAATACAACCCGTGGTCATTTAACTCTTGTGTAGAGAGACGTGATTCTCATTTATATACTATAATATATTACAGAAAAATTACTGTTTTCGGGGAATCCGCGAACGAATGGATAAAAACAATTTACTACGAAAAGTTTATATTTGTAACAAGCCGCGTGTGCTTACCTAAAAGTAACTACGAAGAGTTAAATCTAGGATGGTTAAATCTGGATGGTACTATACCTCGCCTATTAACCTTGTTTTTTTTCTCCTACGATTGCAACCCTAATATGGGTTTAGGTAACAACTTGTTTTCTTTCAGTGTATTCAACTTGTGGAGCGCCCGTGCAGGGTACGAGTCATGTTACTGTCCACTGACCCTGACGTTGCCCGAACGTCAAAACACACGGTCTTTGTCTCGGTGTTTGTTATATCCTGAAAGTTATAAAAGTTTGTTATAACCTTCAGGTGCTTGCATCTGTTATGGGAACACTTGCTGCACGCGGAGAGCCACTGTGACTGTTTAAGTGCTCTTAAAAGCTTGGCTTTGTGTCAGTTCGCGTTACAGTATTATTTGGCAAAAATTAAATTGGGAATCTGTTTATTGCAACTTTTGCATAATACTAATAAGAATAAAACACGCAGTGTATTTTTTATTGAAAAGAATTCTATATAAGTACTTTGAACCATCATAGAAAGGAGCTGAAGCTGAGAGCACAGGTGCGCGGCAGCACTAAACATTTTTTTGTAGTCCTGTATATCCCGTATGTAATCTCTCACTCTCATGTATCCCACGTTTATCCAGTGATAAACAGGAACTCCACCACTCGCTCTCCTCCAGCAGGTGGCGCCTCGCCCGTCACATAGTCTCTACACGCAGGTCAACAGCAGGGTTGTCCACTCCTCCTTCGGGTGACGTAGCGATGTTCTTGTCTGTGGCCTGCGGGAGGACCTTCGCCTCGTTGGTTGGGTTCTGTGCTTGGCTTCCCCCTTCCGGCGTGTCCTGAAAATATGCATAACATTACTCTGCCATTCTCGCCAGTTGCCTTTTCTGGCGCACTGATGTTTCCGTCTCTGTGTGCACTTTTTCGTTCCAGTCCAATATTTATGTAAGTTAATTATCTTCTACATATAAATCTGTCTTCTGTCATGAATAGAATACACATAATTTTTATTGTTTAAGCTTTTAGAGACCTTCAACGTATGGAGATAATATTAGTTTTTACCGTGCGACCTAGACTAACAATGACCTTGGCTGACTTCTTGTAGTAACCCTGAGTGATCCTACTTCTTGTACTAATGTTAGGCGACAGCTTCCACGCTGACCTTGACAGGCCCTGCTTGTTGTCTTCAATTTAGCACACCTTGCGGAACAACAGTGCACAGTTACAAACCCATTAAGATTTCAAGTTGGATTCAACAGAGCAGAAGAAATTGATAAACACATGAGGACAAAATTTTACTGAAGCGACCATATGAGTCATAAATACTCATACTCCGCCCAAGTAAAACAGAAACAAGCAACACTTAGTGGACCAGCCAGAGGTTTAGGGCCCGTGCAGGAATATCCCTGAAAAAAAATGTAATGACCCTGCTTTCTTACCTTATCTCGGCTGACCATGCCTCCTGCACTGTGCCCCTAAATATTCACCTTGGCTTATATCTGTCCCTCGATACTAACCCTGATTCAGCCCGTCTATCATTGACCTCGGATGACATTGCCCCCAGCGTTAACCCTGACTGACTTCCCATAATGTTGACCTTAGCTCTACCCTTGCCCCCCCCCCCCCGCTCCCCGCCACGAACTTTGTGAAGGTGCTGCAGGTGGAGGGACTTGTTGCTCCGGCGGCAGAGATAGAGCCGACGGACGAGGAGGGCGACCACCAGGGGGACCGGCGTCATCACCACAGCCGCCGCCGGGAACGCTGCAACACAACCAACATTATTGTACACCCCAAAACTTTATTGTGGAGAGATATTGAGAGGAGGAAAGAGGAGAGTGATAATGATAGGGAGATAAAATGAGAGGAAAGAGAGAGTACACTCACGTAAGAGAAATGATGAGAGGAGAAAGCGATAATGAGATATATTATGAAAGGTGGAAATATGAGAAATAATGAGAGGAGGGAGTGAAGATAGAGACGTACCTGCGGTAATGTCTCCAGCAGGCTTCTCCAGGGAGAACTTGAGGATGAAGATGGCCACAGAGATGTTCTGGATTCCCGTCTCTATGCTGATGGCGATGACGTCCTGGAGAGGGAGGCTCAGGGCCGAGGCCAGGATGAGGCCGCTCAGGTAGCCAAGCGTCGGCAGCCCCAACCCCGCCACCACCACCTGCACGAGTACCAGGTACAGGTCAGGCTCACTCTCTCTCTCTCTCTGTCTGGCCCCCTCTCTGGCTCTCTGGCTTTCTCTCTGACTCTCTGGCTCTCTCTTTGACTCTCTGGCTCTCTCTGTCTGTCTGTCTCTCTCTCTCTCTCTCTCTCTCTCTCTCTCTCTCTCTCTCTCTCTCTCTCTCTCTCTCTCTCTCACTCACACTCACACTCACACTCACACACACACACACACACACACACACACACACAGGCGGGATCCAAGAGTCAATGCTCGATCCTGCAAGCACAAATAGGTGAGTACACACACACACACACACACACACAAACATGCGCGCACCTTGACATCGAAGAGGCTGAAAATGTAGCGGTTGGCGTAGACGCCGAAGGTGAACAAGAAGATAACGTTGAAGACGGCCAGAGGGGTCAGCAGGCGGCTCAGGACCTTCCCCACTCTGTCAACAGCAACACGTGTTAACAAGCTGTGCTGAATGTAAGACGTGCTCTCAACTAAACATGTCTTTATTTAGACCTGGGGGACTAAACATGTGTATTTGTTCATTTGATGCATCACGCTATTGTGATTTCTGTGTAGTGTATAAACATGTCAGTGTTTGAGAGCTCGCGTGTGTAGGACTCATAATATACTTAACGAGTAAGCTGTTTTTTCTTGTCACTTTATTATATAAAGTTACTTGGGAGGTGATTGTATGACCTTAGGAAGGCGTCTGACCTGGGGAGGAACCTCTGGATGAGGGGACTGACCTGGGGAGGAACCTCTGGATGAGGGGACTGACCTGGGGAGGAACCTCTGGATGAGGGGACTGACCTGGGGAGGAACCTCTGGATGAGGGGACTGACCTGGGGAGGAACCTCTGGATGAGGGGACTGACCTGGGGAGGAACCTCTGGATGAGGGGACTGACCTGGGGAGGAACCTCTGGATGAGGGGACTGACCTGGGGAGGAACCTCTGGATGAGGGGACTGACCTGGGGAGGAACCTCTGGATGAGGGGACTGACCTGGGGAGGAACCTCTGGATGAGGGGACTGACCTGGGGAGGAACCTCTGGATGAGGGGGACTGACCTGGGGATGAGGGGACTGACCTGGGGAGGAACCTCTGGATGAGGATGCCGACGAAGCAGGGCAGAGAGAGGGAGACGACGAGGAGAGCGATGTCCTTGTATGGTATGACGAAGTGTGAGTCACCCATGATGACGCGCCCCAGCAGGAACACCCACGTCGGTACTGTGGCTGGGTAATGACAAGTATTATGTACACACTCCAACAAACTGCTGAGTGTGTACACGCACACTGCCTCGATTAATAAGACTTGTTGCGCTGTTCAACAATAACACATTTTCCGACTACAAAACTGACACGCAAGTTGAGCTTTTTTTTTTTAGTTTTTTTTTTTTTTTACTTTCCATTTACTAACCATACATTTCCTTACCAAAGGCGAAGACGCTGGAGACAAAAGTCATTATGATGGAGAGGTCCAGGGAGCCTCCCAAGAGGTGGGTCCAGAGATTGGAGGCGCCGCCGCCAGGGCAACACCCGGCCAGGAACAGCCCCAGCTGACCCAGAGGGTTGCCGGGGAAGGCCACCAAGCTCACCCCGAAGGCGATCTGTTGAGGAGAGACCGACGTAGCAGCGGCGCTAGTGGGTGGGGGGAGTGAAGGGGGTTATAGGGGGCGGAGTTGTGGTGGGGAGGAAAGATAAGGAGTTATGGGGAGGTGGGGGCAGAGTTGTACTGGAAATGAGTTACGGAGGCGTAGTTGTGGAAGAGGCCAGACAATGCGGTAACCTGTGGAGGTTGAGTAGTGAGGCAGCATGGGGTACCCCCCCAGTGAGGTTGACTGGGAGGGTTAAAGACCGGTAATATAGTCTACGTGATAACAGCTAGTGAGGAAATGTCCGAAGATAACCAAGGATCAGATGTCGTGGGACAGGTTGACTGGCCAACACAATGACAGTTTGCCATGATAAAACAGACCTGGTATATAAGCGAGCCCTACCCACTTATCGATGGGAAACACTGAATTCAGAACCATTCGAGTGTCACACATTAACTTCAAGATGTTACTAAGTGATGTATTGGAACAAAAGATAGAATATGGAATAATGAATAGCAAAATGGGAATAATATCTGTTTTGAAATAATTGTGTTTGAACCGTATTTTGGAGACTTTGGAAGCCATGAAGTGTGCTTCTTCAACTAGCTTTCTTGTACCTGGTGGGTTATGATTCAACTATTCTGACCTTCGACTATTTTTTGTCGAATGTGGCCTTAAGGTTAAGGATTGAGATGACTGCAACAACCTGTCAATGCATTCCACGTGTTGACCACTGTTGCCATGATGTTATCCTTGCTGTGACGGTTCGTTACCTTCTGGTAACGGTTCTGTCACGATCCCTTTTATGTGTATTGGTCTTCGATTCACGGGGATCGTTCTGCTCCTTAGTCTGAGAGTTCAATCAATTCAATTTAGGCTCAGGCAGTCTGGGACTATTCTGCATTCTTAGACTTGTTCGCTAATATATTCATCGGCCATAGCAAGACCCCGGGGGCGCCTGGCGATGTGCTCGGGTGGCAGCGACCGGGTATCTACCGGATTTCCCTCGTCATTGTCGATGATGTGTCGTGTTGTGCTGACACCAGTGACTCGCACCTGGAGCCCGCGCCGCGCTTCCCCCGTTCCTCTCCCCTACGTCCCCCGCCTGTCCCCCGTCCAATCCCTGTCCGTATTAAATAAATAAATAAATGTTTATTTAGGTAAGGTACATACATACAAGAGATTTTACAAAGTTTGTTGGATTAACAGATAGAGCTAGTACATACAATGCCTAAAGCCACTATTACGCAAAGCGTTTCGGGCAGGAAAAACATTAATGACTAAAGCTTAATACTAACACGTATTCTATCGTCGTGGTCTGTCACGTGCAAATCCAGTTATTTTGTTTATTGTAATTTATTTTTGGGGGTAAACGGTGGAGTAACGTCTCATAGGGCGCTGAGCGGTCTTGCCCAGGGATACCTCTTTGAGTGAAACAAGGCTACTCCTGGGGGGATGGCACCTCAGAAACTGTCCCGGGCGGGACAGAAATTGTTATGCACGTTTTCTTTCACCTAATTCGTCTGTTCACCTAGTGGTAAATAGGTAACCGGGAGTTAGGCAACTGCTTTGAAGCTACATCCTGGGAAAGGTGAGTAGTTCGACCTTGAGGAGACCTCTATAGTACATATATATACACAGTATATAAAGTACATATATATACAGGCGTCTCCTCCCCGACAAGTTGAATTAATTATATTAATAGTTTTGTCCGCGGTGGGTGGAGGGTTTTTATTATTATTATTATTATTATTATTTTCTACCACAAACGTGGCCACACATTTACAATGCTAACCAGCATATATACATTTTCTTATGTCCTCCATAGACAGGGTTAGAGATCAGTTAAACATATAGTTCAGGGATTTATTGAACAATCAGGTTGTGGCAGGACGTGGGCGAGTCCAGCGTATCCTCTGCCGGCCGGTGACACAAGCTGAAGGGACTTTATCAGAAGACAAAGATTTAGACACAATGGTCATTTCAGTGTGGTAAGCCTCACGACCCAGCTTTGTAGGGAGGCTCCTTGGGTAGTTGTCATGGTGTTGGGCACTCTTGTTGCCTACTTGCTTGCTTCCCTCCAAGTCTCCGGCTACACATACCTTGTTCTCCTCCTCAGTTCTCTTTCTTTTTCCTACTATTATAGTTGACCATTGCAGCCACGTCAGTCATCCTGGCGACTATTAAGAAGACAACTTGACCGTCAATCTTTGCTTCATCATCTACCGCTCGCTATAAAGTGATCTTTGTCTTAACGCAGTAACAGTTCAGTTCCTGAATAAAAGCAAGAACACGCCTTTTACCCGAGGCAGTATTTCCTGGAGGCACACGTGGTTGCAGCATCACAACAAATTAAGTAATTAGTTGCAGCATACCAGGCCATAGTAAGTTGACCAGACCACACACTAGAAGGTGAAGGGACGACGACGTTTCGGTCCGTCCTGGACCATTTTCAAGTCGATCGACTTGAGAATGGTCCAGGACGGACCGAAACGTCGTCGTCCCTTCACCTTCTAGCGTGTGGTCTGGTCAACATACTTTAGCCACGTTATTGTGACTCATCGCCTGCATACCAGCCCATCACTGGGCATACTACTCCATTATTGGTTGAAGGTTTGTCTGGTCGAACCTGTGCAACAGCTACAGTCCACAGGTGTCTGGTCGAACCTGTGCAACAGCTACAGTCCACAGGTGTCTGGTCGAACCTGTACAACATCTACAGTCCGCAGCGGTAGAAAAGGCACCACTTTACCATCTTTGGGTTGTGTTGTGGGTAACGCAAGCCCTAGCTCCAGTGTGATGGAATTTCTTGTTCGTGCTTAATGAAAGCTCCAGTAGCTAAAGATGAAACGACCAAAAGCCTATATGTAACAGAGACCGTGAGAGAAAGTACTCAAGCTACAGAACATGGTACAAGAAGGTACTCCTGCTCCAGGAACATGGCATACAAGTTCAACTGCTATCTTGGGTGCTACATAGCCTTCCCGGTTTGGTGCCTTCTATTGATACTTACTTACTCAACTGCTATCTTGGCTGTAAGGCCTGGTGATGAGAGAAGGGGGGAAGGGGGAGCGTCTCACCAGAGGCATGAAGACGTACTGGCAGATGATGCCCACAGCGGG
The DNA here is from genome assembly GCF_040958095.1 of Procambarus clarkii. Lineage (NCBI taxonomy): Eukaryota > Metazoa > Arthropoda > Malacostraca > Decapoda > Cambaridae > Procambarus > Procambarus clarkii. The sequence goes on from NC_091231.1 coordinate 378,351, forward strand.
TCCCACCGGCCTCTGGAAGATCCTTTTGATCACTTGGAAGTCGAGGGTGGCGCCCATGGTGACGTACACGATGGACACCAGGATGCCGATGATGAGCGTGAAGAGGTCGGTGAGCTGCTGGTAGGAGAGCAGCACCGACATGTCCACCACGCTCCTCCCCACCACCTGTCACCCGGGGGAAAAAAGACTCTCTGTATTTACTATTTGTGCCTGCAGGATCGAATTGTTTAGCTCTTGGACCTCGCCTTTCTCTCCGTCGGTTGTCTGCGAGTCACTCCTAGTGCATTCTGATACACGCACTTATGCTCGCGCACACAAACACACACACACACACACACACACACACACACACACACACACACACACACACACACACACACACACACACACACACACACACACACACACACACTTTTTTGGCGTCAGAGTAGTTAATAAATGGAATGCATTAGGCAGTGATGTGGTGGAGGCAGACTCCATACACAGTTTCAAATGTAGATATGATAGAGCCCAATAGGCTCAGGAACCTGCACACCAGTTGATTGACAGTTGAGAGGCGGGACCAAAGAGCCGGAGCTCAACCCCCGCAAACACAACTAGGCGAGTACAGACACACACACACACACACACACAGTGAACCATCACCACAGTCACCCGCTCGGGTAATGCTGCCAAGGTCGACCAGTTACATCCTGTCAGGTATGAATGGTTCGTTAATAACCTTCATTGTTCTGGATGGTGGTGTGGGGGGGGGAGGTGTACACACACCTGAATTCACTCGCCTAATCGTGCTTGTTGGGTCGAGCCAGGCTCCCAACCCCGCCTTACACACATCCTGATAATGAAAGGATTCGGTTCCCACGTTTTTCTTATCATATTTGCATTTAAATTGTATATTGAGTTGGAGGTTGGTACGAGTGACCACGTGCCCAGCAGAGGTGTACCCGAGTGACCACGTGCCAAGCAGAGGTGTACCAGAGTGACCACGTGCCAAGCAGAGGTGTACCAGAGTGACCACGTGCACAGCAGAGGTGTACCCGAGTGACCACGTGCCCAGCAGAGGTGTACCCGAGTGACCACGTGCCCAGCAGAGGTGTATTAGTGACCACGTGCCCAGCAGAGGTGTACCAGAGTGACCACGTGCCCAGCAGAGGTGTACGAGTGACCATGTGCCCAGCAGAGGTGTACCAGAGTGACCACGTGCCCAGCAGAGGTGTACGAGTGACCACGTGCCCAGCAGAGGTGTACCCGAGTGACCACGTGCCCAGCAGAGGTGTACGAGTGACCACGTGCCCAGCAGAGGTGTACCAGAGTGACCACGTGCCCAGCAGAGGTGTACGAGTGACCACGTGCCCAGCAGAGGTGTACCAGAGTGACCACGTGCCCAGCAGAGGTGTACCAGAGTGACCACGTGCCCAGCAGAGGTGTACGAGTGACCACGTGCCCAGCAGAGGTGTACGAGTGACCACGTGCCCAGCAGAGGTGTACGAGTGACCACGTGCCCAGCAGAGGTGTACGAGTGACCACGTGCCCAGCAGAGGTGTACCAGCATAACCTCCTCACTGGTAAACGTGTGGCGTCAGAATAAACGTCAAATGGTTTATTTGTAGCGTAGTTTAGTGTGTCGGGGAGGCTGGGCTTACCACCTGCAGGTCGTCGTAGAGGGTGACGTAGATCTTGTTGTAGCCGATGAAGAGAGCCGAGACGGTGATGTTGCCGGTGTAGGTGAAGTTGTCAGTCTGGGAGCCAGCCACCACCTCCCCCACTGACACCACCGCGCCAACAACCTGTCGCACACAGTCACGGATTATAACAACATTTACTTTACTCCGTTACCTTAGTAACTCTCAAGAGGCCAGTTATCCTTTAGAAGATCCAAATGATCATTATCTTTAATACTGGCAACACTCCATGTAAGCTAACACAATGGCAAGCAAGTTCATCTGACACCATCAAGACAGTTCAGGATCCAACCCCAAGATCTCTCTATTAACTCAATTTATTTAATTTAAATTACATATATACATACTACCCAACACTTTAACATTTACTTCATATTACTGTATATGTTTTTGAGCATTTCAAGCGGGCCAGGAGGCTCGAACCCTGGCCATCAAGATGGCAGGTACGCACTTAAATCCACTACACCATACTCAGAGCCCCTTAGATTTAAGAGCCCCAAAATTTAAGTGCGTACCTGCCATCTTGATGGCCATGGTTCGAGTCTCCTGGTGGGTGTGAGTGTCTAAAGTTCTATACAGTACTTCAAACTTGTGGTTTAAAAGCAAGCCAGTGCATATATATATATATATATATATATATATATATATATATATATATATATATATATATATATATATATATATATATATATATATATATATATATATATATATTAGTATATTTTGGTAGCAGTCTTTCCTGTAGACATATATTATTAAATATGACCGAAAAAGCGTAATGTACGAAAGATTGAGAAAATTCGTGTTAGAATTATTAATCTTACTTTTTCGGTCATATTTAATAATATATATATATATATATATATATATATATATATATATATATATATATATATATATATATATATATATATATATATATATATATATATATATATATTGTTATATGCTGTTATGAGAGAACATGGGTGAGTTTGTATCGTCAAGATAGAAAATAAGACGAAGAGCAAGAGAAGGAAATACCTGGCAAGCCGTTGTTACCGGGGAACATACCTGGTCGTGGACGGAGGCGGTGACGGAGGTGACGGAGGGGAGGTCACAGTACCAGGTGAGGGTGTGGTTGGTGCCCTCTACCACCTGCAGCAGGGCTGAAGGTACCACCACCACCACCACCTCCTCGCTCCTCTCATCAGCCACACTTAGGTCCTCCACCTGCACCAGATTTCAACATATTTATCCCGTGTACATATTTATCAAGCAAGAGTGTGATGGTGCCACATTTTCACACATAGTGACGGAAATTCACATAATATATGTAGATATAGGTAGCAGAGAACTTTCCATCGTTTAACACCTAAAAATAAGTAGCTATATCAGGAACTGCGGGTGTACAGAATGGCAAGTAGCAGCTGGCGGAGCAGGGTTATCTTGAGGTTATCTTGAGATGATTTCGGGGCTTTAGTGTCCCCGCGGCCCGGTCCTCGACCAGGCCTCCACCCCCAGGAAGCAGCCCGTGACAGCTGACTAACACCCAGGTACCTATTTACTGCTAGGTAACAGGGGCATTCAGGGTGAAAGAAACTTTGCCCATTTATTTCTGCCTCGTGCAGGAATCGAACCCTGCATGTTATCCACCAGGCTACGAGACCCCCTAACAGGGTGGGCAGCCTCTGAACAGTTTTATTAATTACAGTATTTTTAAGCTGCATCTCTTATGACCCCATCCCTGCCCTTGTGTGACACTGCACAATAGAAAGTTGTATTTATATATTCGTACATTGAAACGTGTATACAGTCTAATGTAGTAATGTAGTTGATTGTATATATATATATATATATAATATATATATATATATATATATATATATATATATATATATATATATATATATATATATATAATATATATATATATATATATATATATATATATATATATATATATATATATATATATATATATATATATATATATATATATATATGTGTGTGTGTTTGTGTGTGTTTGTGTGTGTGTGTGTGTGCTTCAGTCTACAGTTTAGACCTATTGTCTTGTGTATGACCCTCTGTCCTGTGTGACAGTCAACACCAGCATTATCCTCACTAATAAGACCAAATTGAATTCCTCAGATTAGGCAAATTGTACATTAATTTTTGTCAATAAAGATGTTAATAATAATACTAATGGAAGGTACTGACTGGGGGCTGGAGAGTGAGGGCGCTGGTGGCCAGCAGCACGAGCACCCAGCACACGAGGGAGACACAACCACACACCATCTTACAACTGCCCTTCACGGTCTTCTCACTCTCATTAGTTTCAGCTCACGTCTTGAAGATTTTGTTTATTTGATCCTGTCGTAGATGAGTGTAAGAGTAAAGTTTACTGTGGGAGGTATTACGTGCCGTATACTTGATACACACTCCATCAGTGACCCCTTCGTGCGAAGATCACAAGAATCACAGTTGTGGCCTCGTATGTTTTTCACACATTTTTCATGTTTCTTTTACAGACTAATATGTCATCTGGCAGTGTATTTTGAACGTTATAGAGATGACAGCTTAATTGTTGGATCTTGTTTCGGGTTTTGCCTTGTCTGAAAAAAAAGAAACCATCAATTTTCATCATCTTTATATTTCATCGCCTTCAGAAACTTGAACAAAGGGCTTTTAGATCACTGTATACCGCCGATGTGAGGCCAGTCTTAGAGTACGCGGCCCGTCGTGAAGCCCCAAGCCTTGCTACACTGTACCTTTTCATCTTACCTGATATGTTAGATTAGGGACCTGCCCGAGCGTGTTAGTGGCTTTGCTTGAAGGTAAAAATACCAGTCTTATGTAATCTCACCAACCCAGTGTAGCTTGCAAGTAAATTATTATTATTATTATTATTATTAAATCAAATTTGGCAGGACCTTCGCGATCTTGATGTATAATTTCCTGAAGAACAAGAACAATGCCTGAGGAGGGTGGCAGCGTTACACCAAGTGTTGGTGACACTGTGCTACGCGTCACTGCTGCACATGAGCCGTGTGTGTGTGTGTGTGTGTGTGTGTGTGTGTGTGTGTGTGTGTGTGTGTGTGTGTGTGTGTGTGTGTGTGTGTGTGTGTGTGTGTGTGTGTATGTGTGTGTGTGTGTGCTGTGCACCGCTGACCTCAACAACACACACACAAAGGTAGATGATAAAGACACTCCGGATGTAAATACAGGCCATGGTGTGACCTTGAGAGAAGAGAATATCACGTTCAAAGATTCTCAGATGAACACACACATTTGTACAGTGGTCTACGTCCTCGACTCACAATCTAGGATCCCATCTTTGATTCCCAGACAGGACAGAAATGGTTGGGGGAGTTTACTTTCATCCGATGTTCCTGTCCACCCAGGAGTTAGGCAATTGTTGTGGGTTGCATTCTTGGGAGGGTCAGTAGTTGACCTCGGGAGGACTTTGATAAAATAAAGTAGAGGCTTTACACTCTTCCCATTACCAGAGATAATAAAGGTTCACTGTTATGGACTGTGCGTGGCGTGATAGGTCGCCCACCTACTTACTAACGCAAGTGCGCTCGAGTGTGTTAGTAAAGTCACTCTGGTGACGTTACCCATCTCCGTCACTGGTGACGTTACCCATCTCCGTCACTGGTGACGTTACCCATCTCCGTCACTGGTGACTTTCGCTTTGTTGTCCAAAGGGTTTGGAAAGGATGGAGGAGGTAGAGAGATGGGGAGATGAAATTCTGGAAGAGGATGCGGGTGTAGAGAGAGAGGAGGTTTGAAAGTTGGGTGGCCTGTCCACCGTGGGTTGACATGTGTGTGTGTGTGTCGTTTGTTTGGGTGTGTGGTATGTTGGGTTGTCAGTGCATTGACTGGGGGGCAAGTGTTTGTGTCCTAGCTGGTGTCTGGAAGCCCTAGAGCCGATGCAGTTGGCTGCAGGAGATTAATCTTAGCAACATCAGTGTGGTTACACTTTATATTTATTTTCCTTCAATAATATTTATTTTTCTTCAATAGGTATAGATGGGGTCCGGGAAGGGCCACTCATCTGGGTCGTCTGACAGGCCACTTAGTATTTGAGGTCACGGGAAGGCTTGATTATGGATGTGTCTGATCACTTTTTGTCGGAGAGTGATTCTTGTGGTTGTGTATGGTGGTTGATGGATCTCATGGTCGCTGGTGGTGTTTACTGCTTCGTGGGGATCTTCGGGGTCTGGGACATACACGTGCTTCATGCGGTACAGGTGCCTTCTGGCCAGGTAGCTGAGCATCACGTTGGCATCTTGTTGATTGTCTCATGGATTTGGTCTGTTCTTACCCTGTCCGCCAGCGACGGGCCCTCCGCAAAGCGAAGTGCTTTATTTTGTACCCTTTGGAGCTTCAGCATGTTGGTTTTGTTGGTAAGGTTCAGGGAGGGGGGATCACTGGTGACGTTACCCACCTTCACCACTCTGGTACTGACCTCAGCCATCACCTGCTCTACTTCATGTATTATGCGTCTCTCACCATCCCGGCGGGAGAGCTTACCGAAGGACATATATGGTCTAGGAACTGAAGCTCGGTAATTTACAGTTTTAATGTCATTAATTCCTGATAAAGTTACAAGGGTAGTGATCTACTTACAGTACCGTAGTTACAGTACTGTAGTTACAGTACCGTAGTTACAGTACTGTAGTTACAGTACTGTAGTTACAGTACTGTAGTTACAGTACTGTAGTTACAGTACTGTAGTTACAGTACTGTAGTTACAGTACTGTAGTTACAGTACTGTAGTTACAGTACTGTAGTTACAGTACTGTAGTTACAGTACTGTAGTTACAGTACTGTAGTTACAGTACTGTAGTTACAGTACCGTAGTTACAGTACTGTAGTTACAGTACTGTAGTTACAGTACTGTAGTTACAGTACCGTAGTTACAGTACTGTAGTTACAGTACTGTAGTTACAGTACTGTAGTTACAGTACTGTAACTACAGTACTGTAGTTACAGTACTGTAGTTACAGTACTGTAGTTACAGTACTGTAGTTACAGTACTGTAGTTACAGTACTGTAACTACAGTACTGTAGTTACAGTACTGTAGTTACAGTACTGTAGTTACAGTACTGTAGTTACAGTACTGTAGTTACAGTACTGTAGTTACAGTACTGTAGTTACAGTACTGTAGTTACAGTACTGTAGTTACAGTACTGTAGTCACAGTACTGTAGTTACAGTACTGTAGTTACAGTACTGTAGTTACAGTACTGTAGTTACAGTACTGTAGTTACAGTACTGTAGTTACAGTACTGTAGTTACAGTACTGTAGTTACAGTACTGTAGTTACAGTACTGTAGTTACAGTACTGTAGTTACAGTACTGTAGTTACAGTACTGTAGTCACAGTACTGTAGTTACAGTACTGTAGTTACAGTACTGTAGTTACAGTACTGTAGTTACAGTACTGTAGTTACAGTACTGTAGTTACAGTACTGTAGTTACAGTACTGTAGTCACAGTACTGTAGTTACAGTACTGTAGTTACAGTACTGTAGTTACAGTACTGTAGTTACAGTACTGTAGTTACAGTACTGTAGTTACAGTACTGTAGTTACAGTACTGTAGTTACAGTACTGTAGTCACAGTACTGTAGTTACAGTACTGTAGTTACAGTACTGTAGTTACAGTACTGTAGTTACAGTACTGTAGTCACAGTACTGTAGTTACAGTACTGTAACTACAGTACTGTAGTTACAGTACTGTAGTTACAGTACTGTAGTTACAGTACTGTAGTTACAGTACTGTAGTTACAGTACCGTAGTTACAGTACCGTAGTTACAGTACCGTAGTTACAGTACCGTAGTTACAGTACCGTAGTTACAGTACTGTAGTTACAGTACCGTAGTTACAGTACCGTAGTTACAGTACTGTAGTTACAGTACTGTAGTTACAGTACTGTAGTTACAGTACCGTAGTTACAGTACTGTAGTTACAGTACCGTAGTTACAGTACCGTAGTTACAGTACTGTAGTTACAGTACTGTAGTTACAGTACTGTAGTTACAGTACTGTAGTTACAGTACTGTAGTTACAGTACTGTAGTTACAGTACCGTAGTTACAGTACTGTAGTTACAGTACTGTAGTTACAGTACCGTAGTTACAGTACTGTAGTTACAGTACCGTAGTTACAGTACTGTAGTTACAGTACTGTAGTTACAGTACTGTAGTTACAGTACTGTAGTTACAGTACCGTAGTTACAGTACTGTAGTTACAGTACTGTAGTTACAGTACCGTAGTTACAGTACCGTAGTTACAGTACTGTAGTTACAGTACTGTAGTTACAGTACTGTAGTTACAGTACCGTAGTTACAGTACTGTAGTTACAGTACTGTAGTTACAGTACTGTAGTTACAGTACTGTAGTTACAGTACATGGTCATGACATAAGGATGACTAGTAAAGATTGTAGTGAAGGTCAGCCCTCTCGATCTGCACGTGAGATACAATGACGAGAGTTTCTTCTTTAAACGCTTGAATGCAAACGTTCTAAGAGCGGCCCGAGGCGGTCTAAGCGACCCGAGGCGGTCTAAGCGACCCGAGGCGGTCTAAGCGGCCCGAGGCGGTCTAAGCAGCCCGAGGCGGTCTAAGCGGCCCGAGGCGGTCTAAGCCAGTAGCCTCAAACGTTATTTGAGTAATGTCAAATGTTCCGACAGCGTTTTGAGAACCCTTGAGAGTGGCCAGAGCGTCTTGAGAGCATTCTAAGAGCCACCCCACCCCAGCTCACAACTCCAGACTCATCAATAACAATGTTTTTTTCTCTTCGCACCACCCCAAGTGGTATCAAAATACCTGCCAAGGCACGACCATATGCGGGCGCTCGCTCCTCCATACAGTAAACACGAGGGAATGTTGGAAGTAAATAAATAAATAATAAATAAATAAATAAATAAATAAATGTTTATTCAGGTAAGATACATACATACAAGAGATTTTAGAAAAATTGATGGATATATAGATAGAGCTAGTACATACAATGCCTAAAGCCACTATTACGCAAAGCGTTTCGGGCAGGAAAAATATTAATGACTAAAACTTAATACTAATTGAGTATAAAGAATAAAATGTGTTGAGAACAAATAAAAATTAAGATAAAAAAGGGGGGAACATGGCTGAAAAAGCAGCACAAATACAATTAGGTCGACAAACAGCGTTGTTTAAAAATCAGACATGAGTTGACAATAGAGGGGTAAGGTAAGGTAGGGAAGTAACAGTGTGTTTACGTTGTTGACCAGACCACACACTAGAAGGTGAAGGGACAACGACGTTTCGGTCCGTCCTGGACCATTCTCAAGTCGATTGTGAGAAACGTCGTCGTCCCTTCACCTTCTAGTGTGTGGTCTCGTCAACATACTTTAGCCACGTTATTGTGACTCATCGCCTACGTGGGTTTACGTTCTTTGGCTGACCAAGCTTGGGATCACTCCGGCTGCTAGTACCTGCAGGTCACCCAGCTTCCTACACCATACTTTCCTCCTACTTTATTGGTCTTATTATTTTGTACATGATCTCACGTTACAGCCCCGCTCCTGTGCCAGGTAAGTCCACTACGGGCTCACCATAGCCCCTGCTACTTGGAACTTTTTGTTCCCAGTACCTGAATCTATAACAACAACAACATGGTCATGATAATCTGTGGAACGAATGATTTAGTTGTGTAATAACAGAGATCCGTACGTCTGTGTGCTGAGTGGAGACCCGTGCACTCATACATTTTCCTGTATGTCTTTTCAAAAATGTATGATCGGTGAGTGAATGCGCTGATAGGTATAAAAGAAGCGTCATCAATGCATATGTAGGTTGCGCTATACGCACATGCTCATCTTGGCAGCTCTCTCACCAGGAACTCAATCAAGTTACGGGCTCACCATAGCCCGTGCTACATGTAACTTTGTTCCAGGTAGCGAATCTTTAACAACAAAAACAACCAGGAACTTGAACGAATCCGCCAGTGTTGTGAACAACGCTTACACCAATACAGAATTCGACGAAATCGTAAATAATAGCCTAGGCCACCATCTGTCTGAGGATAATCAGGCCCCAGGGGTGGAAAATCGGCCTCCAAGAGAAAACATTGTAGTGTATTATATAAAAAAAACTTTCACTCAGTCATACAAGAAGGATGAGAAGGTGATACGAGACATAATTGACAGGTATTGCAAACCTTGCAGTGAAAAGGAAAGGAGTCGTCCTGTCATTTATTATAACAATTCTCGTACATCTTCCCTCATGAGAAATAACATCGCTGCCTCCTTGACAACCTGAGGTGCACTAATGTAGTGTGTCAATACAAATTGCAGCTATGGAGACTTTGTACTCCAAAATATATGCTACATTGGACATACCACAAATACATTGAGTAGACGTCTTACACTTCATTTGCAAGACGGAGGTATTAACCAACATCATCTTTAATCGCCAAGATATAGTGAAAGATACGACAATAATGACACGCACCGACGATTGCAGAAGGCTTCATACGCTTGAGGCTGTGGTCATTTGGGAGCTACACCAGTGATCAACTTCCAGATGAATTCAGCATCGAGCATACAACTGTTCGATGGTCCTCCATTGACCCAGAGTGTCGCGTGAAATACTGAGTCGGCAACTCTGCTTCTGTGTTTCAGAGGCAAGTAGTAAAGTGGTGGCTGGTGGTCCCTGGTGGTGGCTGGTGGTGACTGGTGGTCCCTGGTGGTGGCTGGTGGTCCCTGGTGGTGGCTGGTGGTCCATGATGGTCCCTGGTGGTGGCTGGTGGTCCATGATGGTCCCTGGTGGTGGCTGGTGGTCCATGATGGTCCCTGGTGGTGGCTGGTGGTCCATGATGGTCCCTGGTGGTGGCTGGTGGTCCCTGGTGGTGGCTGGTGGTCCATGATGGTCCCTGGTGGTGGCTGGTGGTGACTGGTGGTCCCTGGTGGTGGCTGGTGGTCCATGATGGTCCCTGGTGGTGGCTGGTGGTCCATGATGGTCCCTGGTGGTGGCTGGTGGTCCATGATGGTCCCTGGTGGTGGCTGGTGGTCCATGATGGTACCTGGTGGTGGCTGGTGGTGGCTGGTGGTCCATGATGGTCCCTGGTGGTGGCTGGTGGTCCATGATGGTCCCTGGTGGTGGCTGGTGGTCCCTGGTGGTGGCTGGTGGTCCATGATGGTCCCTGGTGGTGGCTGGTGGTCCCTGGTGGTGGCTGGTGGTCCCTGGTGGTGGCTGGTGGTCCATGATGGTCCCTGGTGGTGGCTGGTGGTCCATGATGGTCCCTGGTGGTGGCTGGTGGTCCCTGGTGGTGGCTGGTGGTGACTGGTGGTCCCTGGTGGTGGCTGGTGGTCCCTGGTGGTGACTGGTGGTCCCTGCTGGTGGTCCCTAGTGGTGGCTGGTTGTCCCTGGTGGTGGCTGGTGGTCCATGATGGTCCCTGGTGGTGGCTGGTGGTCCCTGGTGGTCCCTGGTGGTGGCTGGTGGTGACTGGTGGTCCCTGGTGGTGACTGGTGGTCCCTGGTGGTGGCTGGTGGTCCCTGGTGGTGACTGGTGGTCCCTGCTGGTGGTCCATGGTGGTCCCTGGTGGTGGCTGGTGGTCCCTGGTGGTGGCTGGTGGTCCCTGGTGGTGGCTGGTGGTCCCTGGTGGTGGCTGGTGGTCCCTGGTGGTGGCTGGTGGTGACTGGTGGTCCCTGGTGGTGGCTGGTGGTCCATGGTGGTGGCTGGTGGTCCCTGGTGGTGGCTGGTGGTCCCTGGTGGTGGCTGGTGGTCCCGGGTGGTGGCTGGTGGTCCCTGATGGTGGCTGGTGGTCCATGGTGGTGGCTGGTGGTCCCTGGTGGTGGTTGGTGGTCCCTGGTGGTGGCTGGTGGTCCCTGGTGGTGGTTGGTGGTCCATGGTGGTGGCGGGTGGTCCCTGGTGGTGGTTGGTGGTCCCTGGTGGTGGTTGGTGGTCCCTGGTGGTGGTTGGTGGTCCCTGGTGGTGGCTGGTGGTCCCTGGTGGTGGCTGGTGGTCCCTGGTGATGGTTGGTGGTCCCTGGTGGTGGCTGGTGGTCCCTGGTGGTGGTTGGTAGTCCCTGGTGGTAGCTGGTGGTCCCTGGTGGTGGTTGGTAGTCCCTGGTGGTGGCTGGTGGTCCCTGGTGGAGGCAGGTGGTCTCTGGTGGTGGTGGCTGGTGGTGGCTGGTGGTCCCTGGTGGTGGCTGGTGGTCCCTGGTGGTGGTTGGTGGTCCCTGGTTTTGGCTGGTGGTCCCTGGTGGTGGTTGGTAGTCCCTGGTGGTAGCTGGTGGTCCCTGGTGGTGGTTGGTAGTCCCTGGTGGTGGCTGGTGGTCCCTGGTGGAGGCAGGTGGTCTCTGGTGGTGGTGGCTGGTGGTGGCTGGTGGTCCCTGGTGGTGGTTGGTAGTCCCTGGTGGTAGCTGGTGGTCGCTGGTGGTCCCTGGTGGTGGTTGGTAGTCCCTGGTGGTAGCTGGTGGTCCCTGGTGGTGGTTGGTAGTCCCTGGTGGTGGCTGGAGGTCCCTGGTGGTGGCTGGTGGTCCCTGGTGGTGGCTGGTGGTCCCTGGTGGTGGCTGGTGGTCCCTGGTGGTCCCTGGTGGTGGTGGCTGGTGGTCCCTGGTGGTGGCTGGTAGTCCCTGGTGGTGGCTGGTGGTCCCTGGTGGTGGCTGGTAGTCCCTGGGGGTGGCTGGTGGTCCCTGGTGGTGGCTGGTGGTCCCTGGTGGTGGTGGCTGGTGGTCCCTGGTGGTGGTGGCAGGGGATCCCTGGTGGTGGCTGGTGGTCCCTGGTGGTGGTGACTGGTGGTCCCTGGTGGTGGTGGCTGGTGGTCCCTGGTGGTGGTGACTGGTGGTCCCTGGTGGTCCCGGGTGGCGGCTGGTGGTCCCTGGTGGTGGCTGGTAGTCCCTGGTGGTGGCTGGTGGTCCCTGGGGTTGGCTGGTGGTCCCTGGGGGTGGCTGGTGGTCCCTGGTGGTGGCTGGTGGTCCCTGGTGGTGGCTGGTGGTCCCTGGTGGTGGTGACTGGTGGTCCCTGGTGGTGGTGGCTGGTGGTCCCTGGTGGTGGTGACTGGTGGTCCCTGGTGGTGGTGGCTGGTGGTCCCTGGTGGTGGCTGGTGGTCCCTGGTGGTGGCTGGTGGTCCCTGGTGGTGGTGGCTGGTGGTCCCTGGTGGTGGTGGCAGGGGATCCCTGGTGGTGGTGGCAGGGGATCCCTGGTGGTGGCTGGTGGTCCCTGGTGGTGGTGACTGGTGGTCCCTGGTGGTGGTGGCTGGTGGTCCCTGGTGGTGGTGACTGGTGGTCCCTGGTGGTGGTGGCTGGTGGTCCCTGGTGGTGGCTGGTGGTCCCTGGTGGTGGCTGGTGGTCCCTGGTGGTGGCTGGTGGTCCCTGGTGGTGGTGGCTGGTGGTCCCTGGTGGTGGTGGCTGGTGGTCCCTGGTGGTGGTGGCAGGGGATCCCTGGTGGTGGCTGGTGGTCCCTGGTGGTGGCTGGTGGTCCCTGGTGGTGGCTGGTGGTCCCTGGATGTTTCTCTAATACAGAAGCATTTTCTCACAAACAACCCCATCATGGCAAAGATGTTGACTTTCTTCTTTCGTGTAAACCAAATGAGGAGTGTAAGAAGAATAACGTACAGGAGACTGATAATGATAACAGTGAAAATGGCAAAAGATGTGTTACGGCTGCTTCTAATTCAAATTTTCAAACTGGAAACCCCGTTGAAAAGCAGAGGTGCAACAGGTACTCTGAGAGAGAACTCTATCAACAACTGTTGATAGAGTTCATACAACTGCCAACTAACTGCCAACTGCCAACAAACTGGCAGCTAACTGCCAACAAACTCACCCTTAACATTGACAAAACTTTCTATATTCTGTTTGGCAATAAATCCTCTAATCAAATAAATCTCAAAATAAACAATACCCAAATTTGTAACAAATTAGATGGCAAATTCCTTGGCATTCTCATTGACCACAAGCTGAATTTCCAGGGACACATTCTAAACATATCTAAAAAAGTTTCAAAAACTGTGGGCATTCTTTCTAAGATCAGATATTATGTACCACGCCCTGTCCTGGTGACTCTCTATTACTCCCTTATCTATCCATATCTCAACTATGGTATTTGTGCTTGGGGCTCTACTACCCAAAATCATTTACGTCCTCTAATTACTCAACACAAAGCTGCTATTAGGACAATATCCAATTCTGGCCCCAGACATCACTCGGTACCCCTATTCAAATCCCTGAATATGTTAGACATTAAGTCACTGCACATTCTCTCATGTGTATTATACATATATAAAACGCTAAACTATAATGCCAATCCTGATCTTAAAAGCTTCATAGAAGGTTGTAACAGAACCCATGAGCACCACACCAGAAATAAATACAGTTTTGATATTCCTAGAGTACGACTTAATCAAACCAGAAATGCTCTGCAAATCAAGGGGCCCAGAATGTGGAATGACCTTCCCAACCATGTTAAAGACTGTACCTCTCTCAACCAGTTTAAGATAAAAACTAAACACTACCTAATAAATTCCCTGTAACCTACCTCACTCCTCTATTGTCAACCCATGTCCGTTATTTTCTTTTTTTTTAATCAACACTGTTTGTCAACCTATTGTATTTGTGCTGCTTTTTCAGTCATGTTCCCCCTTTTTTTTTTTTTTATCTTTATTTGTATTTGTTCTCAACACTTTTTATTCTTTATGCTCAATTAGTATTAAGTTCTAGATATTAATGTTTTTCTTGCCCGAAACGCATTGCGTAATAGTGGCTTTAGGCATTGTATGTACTAGCTCTATCTATATATCAATCCATTAATGTAACATCACTTGTATGTATATACCTTACCTGAATAAACATCTGAATCTGAATCTGAATCTGAAACTGTTCGATGGTCCTCCATTAACCCAGAGTGTCGCGTGAAATACTGAGTCGGCAACTCTGCTTCTGTGTTTCAGAGGCAAGTAGTAAAGTGGTGGCTGGTGGTCCCTGGTGGTGGCTGGTGGTGACTGGTGGACCCTGGTGGTGGCTGGTGGTCCCTGGTGGTCCATGATGGTCCCTGGTGGTGGCTGGTGGTCCATGATGGTCCCTGGTGGTGGCTGGTGGTCCATGATGGTCCCTGGTGGTGGCTGGTGGTCCCTGGTGGTGGCTGGTGGTCCATGATGGTCCCTGGTGGTGGCTGGTGGTGACTGGTGGTCCCTGGTGGTGGCTGGTGGTCCATGATGGTCCCTGGTGGTGGCTGGTGGTCCATGATGGTCCCTGGTGGTGGCTGGTGGTCCATGATGGTCCCTGGTGGTGGCTGGTGGTCCATGATGGTCCCTGGTGGTGGCTGGTGGTCCATGATGGTCCCTGGTGGTGGCTGGTGGTCCATGATGGTCCCTGGTGGTGGCTGGTGGTCCCTGGTGGTGGCTGGTGGTCCATGATGGTCCCTGGTGGTGGCTGGTGGTCCATGATGGTCCCTGGTGGTGGCTGGTGGTCCATGATGGTCCCTGGTGGTGTCTGGTGGTCCCTGGTGGTGGCTGGTGGTCCATGATGGTCCCTGGTGGTGGCTGGTGGTCCCTGGTGGTGGCTGGTGGTGGCTGGTGGTCCCTGGTGGTGGCTGGTGGTCCATGATGGTCCCTGGTGGTGGCTGGTGGTCCCTGGTGGTGGCTGGTGGTGACTGGTGGTCCCTGGTGGTGGCTGGTGGTCCCTGGTGGTGACTGGTGGTCCCTGCTGGTGGTCCATGGTGGTCCCTGGTGGTGGCTGGTGGTCCCTGGTGGTGGCTGGTGGTCCATGATGGTCCCTGGTGGTGGCTGGTGGTCCCTGGTGGTCCCTGGTGGTGGCTGGTGGTGACTGGTGGTCCCTGGTGGTGACTGGTGGTCCCTGGTGGTGGCTGGTGGTCCCTGGTGGTGACTGGTGGTCCCTGCTGGTGGTCCATGGTGGTCCCTGGTGGTGGCTGGTGGTCCCTGGTGGTGGCTGGTGGTCCCTGGTGGTGGCTGGTGGTCCCTGGTGGTGGCTGGTGGTCCCTGGTGGTGGCTGGTGGTGACTGGTGGTCCCTGGTGGTGGCTGGTGGTCCATGGTGGTGGCTGGTGGTCCCTGGTGGTGGCTGGTGGTCCCTGGTGGTGGCTGGTGGTCCCGGGTGGTGGCTGGTGGTCCCTGATGGTGGCTGGTGGTCCATGGTGGTGGCTGGTGGTCCCTGGTGGTGGTTGGTGGTCCCTGGTGGTGGCTGGTGGTCCCTGGTGGTGGTTGGTGGTCCATGGTGGTGGCGGGTGGTCCCTGGTGGTGGTTGGTGGTCCCTGGTGGTGGTTGGTGGTCCCTGGTGGTGGTTGGTGGTCCCTGGTGGTGGCTGGTGGTCCCTGGTGGTGGCTGGTGGTCCCTGGTGGTGGTTGGTGGTCCCTGGTGGTGGCTGGTGGTCCTTGGTGGTGGTTGGTAGTCCCTGGTGGTAGCTGATGGTCCCTGGTGGTGGTTGGTAGTCCCTGGTGGTGGCTGGTGGTCCCTGGTGGAGGCAGGTGGTCTCTGGTGGTGGTGCTGGTGGTGGCTGGTGGTCCCTGGTGGTGGCTGGTGGTCCCTGGTGGTGGTTGGTGGTCCCTGGTGGTGGCTGGTGGTCCCTGGTGGTGGTTGGTAGTCCCTGGTGGTAGCTGGTGGTCCCTGGTGGTGGTTGGTAGTCCCTGGTGGTGGCTGGTGGTCCCTGGTGGAGGCAGGTGGTCTCTGGTGGTGGTGGCTGGTGGTGGCTGGTGGTGGCTGGTGGTCCCTGGTGGTGGTTGGTAGTCCCTGGTGGTAGCTGGTGGTCGCTGGTGGTCCCTGGTGGTGGTTGGTAGTCCCTGGTGGTAGCTGGTGGTCCCTGGTGGTGGTTGGTAGTCCCTGGTGGTGGCTGGAGGTCCCTGGTGGTGGCTGGTGGTGGCTGGTGGTCCCTGGTGGTGGCTGGTGGTCCCTGGTGGTGGCTGGCGGTCCCTGGTGGTCCCTGGTGGTGGTGGCTGGTGGTCCCTGGTGGTGGCTGGTAGTCCCTGGTGGTGGCTGGTGGTCCCTGGTGGTGGCTGGTAGTCCCTGGGGGTGGCTGGTGGTCCCTGGTGGTGGCTGGTGGTCCCTGGTGGTGGTGGCTGGTGGTCCCTGGTGGTGGTGGCAGGGGATCCCTGGTGGTGGCTGGTGGTCCCTGGTGGTGGTGACTGGTGGTCCCTGGTGGTGGTGGCTGGTGGTCCCTGGTGGTGGTGACTGGTGGTCCCTGGTGGTCCCGGGTGGCGGCTGGTGGTCCCTGGTGGTGGCTGGTAGTCCCTGGTGGTGGCTGGTGGTCCCTGGGGTTGGCTGGTGGTCCCTGGGGGTGGCTGGTGGTCCCTGGTGGTGGCTGGTGGTCCCTGGTGGTGGCTGGTGGTCCCTGGTGGTGGTGACTGGTGGTCCCTGGTGGTGGTGGCTGGTGGTCCCTGGTGGTGGTGACTGGTGGTCCCTGGTGGTGGTGGCTGGTGGTCCCTGGTGGTGGCTGGTGGTCCCTGGTGGTGGCTGGTGGTCCCTGGTGGTGGTGGCTGGTGGTCCCTGGTGGTGGTGGCAGGGGATCCCTGGTGGTGGCTGGTGGTCCCTGGTGGTGGTGACTGGTGGTCCCTGGTGGTGGTGGCTGGTGGTCCCTGGTGGTGGTGACTGGTGGTCCCTGGTGGTGGTGGCTGGTGGTCCCTGGTGGTGGCTGGTGGTCCCTGGTGGTGGCTGGTGGTCCCTGGTGGTGGCTGGTGGTCCCTGGTGGTGGTGGCTGGTGGTCCCTGGTGGTGGTGGCAGGGGATCCCTGGTGGTGGCTGGTGGTCCCTGGTGGTGGCTGGTGGTCCCTGGTGGTGGCTGGTGGTCCCTGGTGGTGGTGGCTGGTGGTCCCTGGTGGTGGTGGCTGGTGGTCCCTGGTGGTGGCTGGTGGTCCCTGGTGGTGGCTGGTGGTCCCTGGTGGTGGCTGGTGGTCCCTGGGGGTGGCAGGGGATCTCTGGTGGTGGCTGGTGGTCCCTGGTGGTGGCTGGTGGTCCCTGGTGGTGGCTGGTGGTCCCTGGTGGTGGCTGGTGGTCCCTGGTGGTGGCTGGTGGTCCCTGGTGGTGGCTGGTGGTCCCTGGTGGTGGCTGGTGGTCCCTGGTGGTGGCTGGTGGTCCCTGGTGGTGGCTGGTGGTCCCTGGATGTTTCTCTAATACAGAAGCATTTTCTCACAAACAACCCCATCATGGCAAAGATGTTGACTTTCTTCTTTCGTGTAAACCAAATGAGGAGTGTAAGAAGAATAACATACAGGAGACTGATAATGATAACAGTGAAAATGGCAAAAGATGTGTTACGGCTGCTTCTAATTCAAATTTTCAAACTGGAAACCCCGTTGAAAAGCAGAGGTGCAACAGGTACTCTGAGAGAGAACTCTTATCAACATCAGAGGCCCGAGACTGTTCAACTCGCTTCCACTACACATAAGGGGCATAACTGGCCGACCCCTCACAGTGTTCAAGAGAGAACTGGATAAGCACCTCCAAAGGATACCTGATCAACCAGGCTGTGACTCATACGTCAGGCTGTGAGCAGCGCGTCCAACAGCCTGGTTGATCAGTCCAGCAACCAGGAGGCCTGGTCGACGACCGGGCCGCGGGGACGCTAAGCCCCGGAAGCACCTCAAGGTAACCTCAAGGTAAGGTGGATCCATGTGCAATTCAGAAAGTACTGGTGCTTTGAGATCTAATTTGTATCCCTGCTCAGGTGTTTGGACTGAAGAAATGAAAGGAAACCTATCCATGGTTAGACTTTAGGGATGATAAACTTGGGTGTAAAGTATGTGCAAATATAAGCAATGTAACACTTTTCACTTCTAAGGGTTTTTGACTATCAAGTGAGTGGCAGATGTACCAAGTATGCTATTATGGAACAGGTCCAACTACACGCTTGAAGTCTCTCACAACAAAAATAGTTGGTCATAAAGTATGGAAAGTTTACACTGCTGCTTTACGTGTTGAAAATGTTGCTAGTGACGATGTTCTTGGAAAATTGTGTGACGCCATGAATGCTTCGCATCCCAACACAACTTGTTCAATTTTGCGCTCTGCATATTATTTAGCTCAGACTGACAGACCATACTATGAACGGAGCATAAGGTCATTGCGTGGACTAAGAGAGAAACCTGGCACTAGAACTTTAGAAGCTCAAAAGACAATTAAAAAGGTCAAGTTTGGAGGAATTACCATAAGAAGCAACGAGAAAATTGTCTCCACTAATTATGAACAGTTTCTTACTAGTCTTGTGAACACTTTGCAGCGCCAAATCAAGGTCACCTTATGTTCACGACAACATCCATGAAAGCCTCTCAAACCTCTGAACCTCAAAGTGGGTATAAATTACTGCTAAGTGAAATGTGTGTCCTTGAAAATGACTAATGGCGGCTGGCCTGATGAAATACCACCTAATTACGGAGAAGCTGAAATATTATCTCTATGTAAGAGGTTTAATCTTTCTTCTTACTGGGCAGTAAATGCCTTTAGAGACTGTGTGGAGGATCCTGGACGCCGCCTCCCCCAAGATGTACACCCATGTGTGGAGGATCCTGGACGCCGCCTCCCCCAAGATGTACACCCATGTGTGGAGGATCCTGGACGCCGCCTCCCCCAAGATGTACACCCATGTGTGGAGGATCCTGGACGCCGCCTCCCCCAAGATGTACACCCATGTGTGGAGGATCCTGGACGCCGCCTCCCCCAAGATGTACACCCATGTGTGGAGGATCCTGGACGCCGCCTCCCCCAAGATGTACACCCATGTGTGGAGGATCCTGGACGCCGCCTCCCCCAAGATGTACACCCATTACCGAGTTGTTGACAAGTTATTGTCATTAGTACTGTTAGTACTGCTGAGTGTGAGAGGTCCTCCCCCAAGATGTACACCCATGTGTGGAGGATCCTGGACGCCGCCTCCCCCAAGATGTACACCCATTACCGAGCTGTTGACAAGTTATTGTCATTAGTACTGTTAGTACTGCTGAGTGTGAGAGGGGATTAACTCACATAAACCAGGCTATAATACCACCACGCTCAAGGGTACTCATACATTATGTATCATTATCTTTGTTACACTACATGAACCTGCTCTACTTCAGTGGCATCCTGAGCCTTATATCATGGCTACGGTGCTATGCTCTACTTCAGTGGCATCCTGAGCCTTATATCATGGCTACGGTGCTATGCTCTACTTCAGTGGCATCCTGAGCCTTATATCATGGCTACGGTGCTATGCTCTACTTCAATGGCATCCTGAGCCATATATCATGGTTGTGGTGCCACAGATCCTGAGTCATATATCATGACTGTGGTGCCACAGATCCTGAGTCATATATCATGACTGTGGTGCCACAGATCCTGAGCCATATATCATGGCTGTGGTGCCACAGATCCTGAGCCATATATCATGACTGTGGTGCCACAGATCCTGAGCCATATATCATGGCTGTGGTGCCACAGATCCTGAGCCATATATCATGGCTGTGGTGCCACAGATCCTGAGCCATATATCATGGCTGTGGTGCTACAGATCCTGAGCCATATATCATGACTGTGGTGCCACAGATCCTGAGCCATATATCATGACTGTGGTGCCACAGATCCTGAGTCATATATCATGACTGTGGTGCCACAGATCCTGAGCCATATATCATGGCTGTGGTGCCACAGATCCTGAGCCATATATCATGACTGTGGTGCCACAGATCCTGAGCCATATATCATGGCTGTGGTGCCACAGATCCTGAGCCATATATCATGGCTGTGGTGCCACAGATCCTGAGCCATATATCATGGCTGTGGTGCTACAGATCCTGAGCCATATATCATGGCTGTGGTGCCACAGATCCTGAGCCATATATCATGGTTACGGTGCCACAGAACCTGAGCCATATATCATGGTTACGGTGCTACAGATCCTGAGCCATATATCATGACTGGTGCCACAGATCCTGAGCCATATATCATGACTGTGGTGCCACAGATCCTGAGCCATATATCATGACTGTGGTGCCACAGATCCTGAGCCATATATCATGACTGTGGTACCACAGATCTTGAGCCATATATCATGACTGTGGTGCCACAGATCCTGAGCCATATATCATGACTGTGGTACCACAGAACCTGAGCCATATATCATGGCTGTGGTACCACAGAACCTGAGCCATATATCATGGCTGTGGTGCCACAGATCCTGAGCCATATATCATGACTGTGGTACCACAGAACCTGAGCCATATATCATGACTGTGGTACCACAGATCCTGAGCCATATATCATGACTGTGGTGCCACAGATCCTGAGCCATATATCATGACTGTGGTACCACAGAACCTGAGCCATATATCATGGCTGTGGTACCACAGATCTTGAGCCATATATCATGACTGTGGTGCCACAGATCCTGAGCCATATATCATGACTGTGGTGCCACAGATCCTGAGCCATATATCATGACTGTGGTGCCACAGAACCTGAGCCATATATCATGACTGTGGTGCCACAGATCCTGAGCCATATATCATGGCTGTGGTGCCACAGATCCTGAGCCATATATCATGACTGTGGTGCCACAGATCCTGAGCCATATATCATGGCTGTGGTGCCACAGATCCTGAGCCATATATCATGGCTGTGGTGCCACAGATCAACAGGTGCCATCACCAGGACAAGTGTTGCTTCACACCCCAGAAAACACCTCACACCTGGCCCTTCGTGGACACTTGTGAAACTTCTCTCTGGTTGTATTTTGTGAGCACTAAGTGTTTTAACTTCTTACATTGATAAATACACGATTAGTGTTTTTTCTTTATTTGTTTGATAATTATATTTTATGATAATTAGTGAGTACAAACACGAAATACATAATCGCGTGACATATATAGAAACAGGATAGGAAATGCTAGGCTTTTGCTAGGCACACCACAGCTCTGGCACCTATAAAATTGGCACTTCACCGCCCCTGGTCATACTGTCAAAGCAAAGTGAAACATGGGGGAGGAGAATATTACAGTTATGGCGGAAGAGAAGACTCACGTGTGTGTGTAGGTGGGAGAGGACGCCGCAACAGGACTCCACAGGGCGGCACCACAGCTAGTACTGAGGCCGCCAGGAGAGTGGCTGTGGCAGAGGCTACCTCACCACTCTACCATTACACTTCCCTCTCTCCTCCACCACTGTCACCCATCTCACCGCTGTCACCACTCTTCACCACTCTCCACCACTGTCACCCATCTCACCGCTGTCACCACTCTTCACCACTGTCACCACTCTCCACCACTGTCACCCATCTCACCGCTGTCACCACTCTCCACCACTGTCACCACTCTCCACCACTGTCACCACTCTCCACCACTGTCACCCATCTCACCGCTGTCACCACTCTCCACCACTGTCACCACTCTCCACCACTGTCACCACTCTCCACCACTGTCACCACTCTCCACCACTGTCACCACTCTCCACCACTGTCACCCATCTCACCACTGTCACCACTCTCCACCACTGTCACCCATCTCACCACTGTCACCACTCTCCACCACTGTCACCCATCTCACCACTTTCCACCACTGTAAAATTCCTCAACGATAACAGTGACTTATTTTATCTAAACCCATCCAACACCACCCATTTCTCAGGTGGAAGAAGTGATGGTGTAATAGGTCCTGGTCTCTTAGACAATGCTATCCACGGATCATTATTGCAAGAGTTCGTGATCATTATGCCATACTAAGCATATACACTATTAAAAATGTCAAATCACACGTCATAAATGAACAACACATAATATCCATGACAACTTGCACATACACTTGAAGCGCAAAATACAAAAGCGCTGTGAATGTGTCGAAGGGAGCATCGCGATTTTTTTGGGGCGAAAGGTAGAAATCGAGCGCTAGGGGATTTGTCTCCATTGTAAAGCGAGTGGCGCCCGGCAGGACGGGTACTTATAGGCACCAATAACGATAGTACCATCGGGTACTAATGGGCCAGGCTTCACGGTTACGGGTTATTCATGCCCGTGCATGAATAACCTTGGGTGGCTCATAATCTTCGTCAATCGTTTGCATGTAGGCCCCTCCTAACCACTTCACATACTTCGGTTACCTCCTTGGTGTGTTGTACAGGCTCCTGTGTCAGGTTAGGTCTGCGCTGGTGGGTTTTGACAGGTTCCTTCGGCATGGATATCCTACTTCCTTGTCGGGTCGTGGGTGCCGGGTTGTAGACCTGCTCGGACGAGGTGATCCTTGATGGACTCGCCTCGCCTCCACGCAATCATTGGTGGATTTTGCGGGAAATTCTCCCAAGACGGGTGGTCACTGTATGCGTCTCCCTCATCCAGGGCCCATACGTCTGAGAGTTTGTTTTAGTTTCCCAGCAAAACCAGGAAAGAACAGGCTAGGGAGGATCCATCTCCTATCCTCTAACCGTGGGGCCAGGGGCCTGAGAAGTTGTTCCTTGGTCTTTCCGCGTGTTATGGTACTTTTTTTTTTTTAGATATATACAAGAGTTGTTACATTCTTGTACAGCCACTAGTACGCGTAGCGTTTCGGGCAGGTCCCTGGAATACGATCCCCGCCGCGAAGAATCGTTGTTACAACCAAGTACACATTTTACTGTTGCGTTAAACAGAGGCTACAGTTAAGGATTTGTGCCCAGTAAATCCTCCCCGGCCAGGATATGAACTCATGCGCTCGCGGAACGCCAGGCGAGTGTCTTACCACTACACCATGGGGACTAGATCATTATGTCATTACTTACAATACAATACAATACAATACAATTTTATTTAGGTAACTTATACTTAACACTTTGTGTTATACTTAACACTTTGTATAACACATACTTAACACTTTTAAGTATAACTTATACTTAACACTTTGTGTTATGGTATAGTTTCCACATGGTACTTAACACTTAAGTGTTAAGTACCATCCTATGTACCCTAACAAACCCAATGTACCTTCTTGTATATAAATAAATAAATAAGTAAATAAATATAACTGTAAGGGTGCTATAACTGCCCCTAACCCAGTAACAACAACACGGCCGTCCAGCGTCAGCGTGAGTGGCTGCTGCTGCTGCTGCTGCTCCACAGTCCACCTGGGGGCGTCAAAAAGCGTGTTGCGAGTACTGTCTGCAGGGTTACCATTTTGCTGAGAGGCAACAACAACTGTGACTGATATGACACTGGGTATTTTCTTGTTGGATCTTAGGGCGTCGAGCTGTACGATCAGTCGGCGGGTTCCTGGTGTACCCTCTGGATGTGGTGGGGGGTCCATAGAATTACCCAAATCGGCCCAAATCGGCCCAAAACTACACAAATCGTCCTAGCATTACGTAAGTAATGAAGAAATATGGTATATTTACTTACTATAATGTTGGTGCTACACGTAGAACATGATCAAACCTATTTTTACTCTGAAATAATCTAATTTCGTAACGAAATGAGACGTAAATATGAGAGAGGTGACGCCATAGGAAGTCGACGGTCCAAGCGACAATTGTGTGGAGCGACTTATCCAAGATATATGGTCGCCTGGAGAGTGTTTGCTGCCATAACAGCCTCCTGTACACAGTGATCCAGTCGTCGTATTTCATGGCTCAAATTGTCGCAAATTTAATTGGTAATATTAACAAGTAGAATGTGTATTTATAATAATATTTTTCATAAACAGCTACAAAATATTTAATATTTATTAAAAAAAGTGTCTGGAAGTTAAATCAATTCCACATGACAATAAATTTGTTATATAGATACTAGCGTTATTCGTTGGTATGCGTTCGCTATTTAAACTACTCCAGTCCTTTTCGTTCATAGAACACCGAACCCTACACGCTCTCTGATATATTGCTTAATTAACAAATATTCACAAATAAAGATTATATTTATATATGTTATCAGAAAGGCAGATATAAAATAGTTTGTGTTAATGTATCACAGAGATTATACCTTATTAGAGAGGAAAAATATTCATATTTTAAACAAGGCTTCTTGGCCGACGCTCTCCCTTTCGATGGGAACTATGACCTTTTGAAAATCAATGTTAATTGAATCTAGATATTGTAAAAAACGAAGTTTTTTATGTCATCAGAAAGACATATAAGCTGCATGTTAATACTTTGGTATAAATATAACTGAAGTGAAAGTGAAGATATATGCCTTTTTATAGTTACTTGATGGCTCGCTCAGGGAGTGTGAAGGCCTGCACACAAGCCAATCAATTTTATAATTAATGTACATATATGCAAAGTTACGTCAAAGGTTTTTATTTCAGAATAAAGACAGATGTAGACGATAATGTAAATACATTTCAAGGAAAACATATCTTAAATGAAAGCAAAGATATGGTCAAATAAATAGGCAATGCTACACCATCGCCAGTGTCCGGACACATGAATATTTGCATTAGGTAGGTGAAAGGAAATGTACCCAACCATTGCCATTTACGCGACCAGTTTCCGTTCTTATGTTCTTACTTACATTTATTGAAATTGATCATCATCATCATTTACAGAAATAAATTAACATAAAAATGTAGTAATTTTAATACACAAAACAGAAGTAGATATGTATGTAAATTATGACGTAGGATAGGATCACTATTGCAGAACTATTCGCATACTTTGCGTCATTATACACAGTACTGGAATTTAAAAAAAATCGCGGAATTCAGAGATAACACCATCATTAGTGTCCAAGAAAAGTGTAAGTACTTCATTTATAATGATGTGCTGCCCAAAATCTTAGCGAAGTATCTAAAAATTGCTTACTGTAAGTAATTCATGCAAATGATTGTAAAGCCGTCGCCCAGTTGGTTGGGTGTGGAGCACATGACTGTAAAGCTGCCGCCCAGTTGGGTGGGTGTGGAGCACATGACTGTAAAGCTGCCGCCCAGTTGGGTGGGTGTGGAGCACATGACTGTTAAGCTGCCGCCCAGTTGGGTGGGTATGGAGCACATGACTGTAAAGCTGCCGCCCAGTTGGGTGGGTGTGAAGCACATGACTGTTAAGCTGCCGCCCAGTTGGGTGGGTGTGGAGCACATGACTGTTAAGCTGCCGCCCAGTTGGGTGGGTGTGGAGCACATGACTGTTAAGCTGCCGCCCAGTTGGGTGGGTGTGGAGCACATGACTGTAAAGCTGCCGCCCAGTTGGGTGGGTGTGGAGCACATGACTGTTAAGTTGCCGCCCAGTTGGGTGGGTGTAGAGCAAGACTAGTAATTGGACGACTCACCATAGATGTAAAGTGCCTAGTATAGTGACTTGTGAGCCTCTTGTTGAATCACTTGTGATACAAAGATTATTGATGTGTGTATTTGTGTGGGTGATTGAATATGTATGTGAATGTATATGTATGTATATGTATATAAGCAATTGACGATCACGAAACAATAATCATTTGTATGCGGAAAATTTCATATTTCATTTCTCTGGATTTACCGCATATGTATATATATGTACATGTATGTATGATTATGTGTACATGTATATATAACATTAATAAGAGGAAATGAAGATGAAGAAATGATAAAAAGAATGGCAATAGTGGATAATAATAATAATAATAATAAATAATAATTTTTATTTAGGTAAGGTACAAACATAAAGAGATTTTACAAAGTTTGTTGGCTTTATAGATAGAGCTAGTACATACAATGCCTAAAGCCACTATTACGCAAAGCGTTTCGGGCAGGAGTAGTAACACACTTAAGAATTATTCAGTAATAAACACAAACTCGTCCTTCACCTATGGTAAAGGAAAGTCAACTTTGAAGGATTCAATTTACATGAGATTAAGATTAGGATACAAATATATCTGGCAATACGGAGTTGATGTCAGTGAAAAAGATAAGGATTGTAAATTATGTAGTATGCTGCACGCCCACACCTTAGAACATTATGTATTAGAGTGTCAACTTATTGATAACTATAGAAATAAGGAAATAAGTAATGTACCACATCAAATTGTTTGTATGTGTGATAATGGTATGATAGACAGTATACTTAGGAGCTACAAAAATTTTGCCCCAAGAGTGTAACAATTAGATGCTGTACTTAATATATTAACCTGCAATGTTAAATGGGATTCTTGTAATGTTAATTGTCTATTTGTACTTACTGAATTTGTGCGCCCCTTGAGGGACTTGCAGTAGAGGGGGTAGAAATAGCCTAAGTTACTCTATCCCTTTGAAATGTATTTTTTTCTTGTCTCAATAAATATACTTGAACTTGAACTGTAAATATTTGTGGCTTCCTGACCATAAAGTTACCGCCGCAGAGGGTAAGAGACCGGATGTACCCAGTATACAAGCCGCACTAGCTATTAGTTCATAAAAGCTGACAACTTACCCAGATAAACATTACTTCCTAATTATATATATATGCAAATAATACAATTGAAATGTTTAAAACGTGATTATATATATGTATCATGTGGACAGGTTTTAATGTAATTTTTTCTCCTGATATTCGGGTTCTTTATTATGCTTCATCTTGAGGCAAAGCCCAATACCTTACGCCATATTGATGCTCTGTCCACAGATCATTCTCTCTCTCTAAAATCATATACATTGATGGTTTCCTACACCGCCCCACAGGTGCAGCTGCAAGTGCAGTTGCCTCTACCCATCAAACAGAACTATTTGCCTTGCTTGTTACACTAAAATGTGTACAAGTGTGTGTGTCTATATATGTATTAACACGATGTACTGAACGGGGTGAGAATAGCTTGAGCTACCTCATCCCTTTGTGTATATTTTACCTCAATAAACTTATTTCAATTTCAATTTCAATTCAAGTCTCCAAACTTGATGCATTAATTGTAAGTGATTTTCTACCATCCTGCATTAATTGTAAGTGATTTCTGCCATCCTTAATTGCGCGCAACTCTCTAAGACACAAATGTAACATGACCGTGTCTGAAGCTAGACAGAGAAAACACAACATTATTAGTGATGGTAACATAATCCATTTCATGTGAATTCCATCTTCGTTGACCTCCGAAACTTGAGGAATGGTCCAGAAAATAGCTACTAAAGTTTAAGTCAAGTGTGAAGATACTTTAGTTGATACTTAGATACTTCCAATAAGTGTAAACATAAGTGCTGACGATGCTACCTTCATCTATTCAGACCCCAACCCAAACGCACTATATAATAATGAAAATAACATTTAAAAAGTCCACTCTTGGATGTAAACTAACAAGCTCACATTAAACATAAAGAAGACCGACTACTATTTTTGTTCGGAAGAATCCTAAAACCAAATTCAACTTCAGATACACAATGTTAACATTAGCAATAATGATTATGGAAAGTTCCTTGACCTATACATAGACAAGAGACTGAACTTCAGCATCCACATACAACACATATGTGGGTGGTGAGAGAGAGAGTGAGAGAGTATTCACCTAGTTGTGCAGGCGCGGGTTGAACTCTGCTCATTCGGCCCGCCTCTTAACTGTCAATCAACTATTACTAACTACTTACTATTTTTTTCTCGCACACACACACACACACACCAGGAAGACATTTACAGAGAGTAGGGAATTAATTAGGTATCTGGGAGCTAGTTAAGTGGTGTGGGATTTATATTTTGAGGTACTGTATACAATGTTCACAACAGAGCAATGTATAATCATTTCATTGTATACAACACATTTTGGTGAAATCCCACAGTATTCCTAGACCAGAATCATAAACATCTCTGACTTGCCACAGCAATTAAGGCGCCGGGCACCGCGGGCTCCAGGCATGTGGATTTATGTTTATTTCTGTTACGGACCCAAGCCCAACGTCCGAGCACGGAGCAGTGACGACCACGCCATCTGTGGGTCAGCTCCCGAAACCCCCTCCAAATGGACGGCGTCATCAAGTGAGGACAGGAAATACCAGCCACAAGGGCTAGTTTCCCGTCCTGGTCAGCTCATAACACAGCCGCTGCTGACCTCTGGTGAGGTGGCGCTCAGACAGCAACGCCATCTATGGAGTGGATAGGTGGGCGTTTGGGTTTGAGCCGGTAAGTGACGTGCCTTAGTGTGTCTTAGTTCCTATAGGTTATAGGAACAGCCCTCGTAGTGATAATTGCGTCATTTATAAAATACCTTGTAAGGAATGTAATAAGTTCTATGTTGGGCAAACATCTAAAGATTTAAAATGTAGAATATCGCAACATAAATACTCTGTAAGACATGGCCAATTGTCTAATGCTTTGTTTGTTCATTTGTCAGAAAAAGCTCACCAAATTGATTGGAAGAGTGCTTCTTCAATAACAAATTGTAAAAGCACCTATAACAGAAACATAATTGAATCTGCTTTGATACAGATCACAAAAGAAAGTAATTTGAATATTAGCAGTGGTCTATATGTTAGATCCATTTCTAATAGATCAGCTAAAGGGCGATTTAAGTAGGATCATTGGAAAACATTTGTCTTACTAATTCATTGTATATATTTACCATTTTATGCTATAATTACCTATGTATTGTGCTTGTATGTTCGCTGTATCAGATGGGCCATTGGGCTACATCAAATGGGCCAATTGGCAGCATCTGATGGGCCAATTGGCAGCATCTGATGGGCCAATGGGCCGTCTGTGTTGTCCAAGTATTGTACCTCACCTCACTTCACCACTCTCTCCTGCCTATTTATACCCATCACTCGATCTGTAAAATCACTCCTTCTGAAGATGTATTAATATACGAAAGTACTTAAGGAAATTCCTGTTTCATTTTTCCTCCGTGGTCTGACATTGTCATATATATATATATATGTCGTACCTAGTAGCCAGAACGCACTTCTCAGCCTACTATGCAAGGCCGGATTTGCCTAATAAGCCAAGTTTTCATGAATCAATTGTTTTTCGACTACCTAACATACCTAACCTAACCTAACTTTTAACGGCTACCTAACCTAACCTATAAAGATAAGTTAGGTTAGGTTAGGTAGGGTTGGTTAGGTTCGGTCATATATCTACGTTAATTTTAACTCCAATAAAAAAAAATTGACCTCATACATAATGAAATGGGTAGCTTTATCATTTCAACAGAAAAAAATTTGAGAAAATATATTAATTCTGGAAAAGTTTGGTTTATTAGGCAAATCGGGCCTTGCATAGTAGGCCGAGAAGTGCCTTCTGGCTACTAGGTACGACATACATATATATATATATATATATATATATATATATATATATATATATATATATATATATATATATATATATATATATATATATATATGTGTGTGTGTGTGTGTGTGTACATGTATGTATGCGTGTGTGTACATGTGTATACAACATTAATAATTTTGTAACTAGCGTCAAACACTGTTATTTGCTTAGCTAACCGAACTAGAGGGTTCAGTTCCTGAACCGATTATGTGCCTCTGTAATCCTTTACACCACGGCCCACGGGATGGGTATGGGGTGCATAATAAAGAAAGAAATAGAAGAAATTGAAATTGCATAATACGGTTATTGACATTCAATAATAGTAAGATAAAGCAATGAGGACCAAATGGGAAACCAGTGATCAGATGAATATTACAGACTCAAGAGTAGCCTTCTCTTCTTGTATATAAATGAAAAAATAAATTCGTTTGTTTAATTCTAATGCTTGTAGGCGAGAACAGTTGTGAACGCCAGCTAGCGCACAAGTACATGAGCGCCCAAAATACTTTTACACAAAAGACATGTACAGACAGGCGTGTGGCTTCTGACTTCTTTTTTATTGATTAATATTAAATATTAGGCGCTTACCTATAATAGTTATCATTTTATGCAAGTATAACTCTCACATAATAAATATAAAAGGAGTTTATAAAAAAACTGACAGAAGTGTTGTGTTTTGTGCGTTGTATCGTGTTTGTGGGTATTCGGGTGTGTTGTGTTTACGCTGGCGGGCGGCGTCCTTACCAACTCCGGATTATGTCTATTACATCACTAAACTTCATTTAATAACTATATGCCTGTTAAATAGAAGATTTTAATTGTTAATAGCATTATATTGTCGTTTTAATATGGAACACGTACACATATGCGAAACGTCTAAAGCTGGTGTCCGAAGTGGTAAAAATATTAGTGTGCGATGTTGTCAATGTACGGAGTGTCTTGTATCCGAGTCCATAGGAATTACCGTTTGTCCTGGCGCCATCTATGTCTTGACAGCAGTACTACTAATGTTCCCACGTTATGTGATTATCGCTATACGGGTGTTACGGTCAGTTGCTCTTCTATATATGTTTATGGACAACGTAGGTGATTTGAGGCAATTTGCGGCCAGAGTGAAATAGTATCCACGCGGTGAGTGATGGAGGAGGATATATACTGCTGTGTACTCGACCAGCGGGTGAGAGGTAAGTTATATCGAACAATTATGGGGAATAGATGGGTTATTTTAAGCGTAGAATGTCAGGTAACTGGTAACTACACAGATGGGGTAGTGTTTTTTTAAGTCTTTATTTACTAAAGTGGAATATTACATTATGCCTTTAGCTGAACAAGTCTACTGGTGGGGGAAGTAGACGGGTTTTATGAATATTTTACCTAAATATTTGTATTTGGTTAACTAGTTCAGCCGTTACCAGGGAGGGTGTTCCTTTAATCTAAAAACTCTAGCTGGACAAAGTGATTAAATAAAGAAATTGAATAGAACGAAGTGGTTTGCCAGGGTGCTTAACATTTAGTTTAGTTCACTTACTATGCAGCCCATGCGTAAAGAATGCAAGTTTATCATATTGAATTTACCGTAGTTTTACTGCATTTGATATACCGTTTTTACCCTATTTAATTATGTCGGGTAAAGGCCGGTCGTGGAAAGTTCCAAATATAGCAAGTGTTAAAGGAAAAGTTTGAGTTAACTTTAACGCTTAAATTAGTGACCCATTAGCTTGGTCTATTGTGAGGAAAGTTTCTAGAATCTAACATTGCAAGTGCCATTTCTCTACTCTTTTTGAGAAACATGACTAGATACATGAATCGCATAGTTTTATTACTAAATGTTCATGGATTAGGTTGCATAGTTGAGGAAATAGTGATAAGGTTTGTGATTTTGTGTACCTTGACTTCAGCAGAGATTTTGATAGTGGCGCAAAATTGATAGGGGCTCGGATCATTGGGAATGCTGACTGAAGTTGATTAGGTCATGGCTATACCAAAGGAAATTAGTATAAATGGGGTTAAGTTGGGAGAAGTGTTGTAAGTAGTGCCTAAAAGCTCTCCTTGGACCTCGGTTATTCGCAAGATTATGGTTTAGACTGCAATAGTTGCAGAATTGGCAAATAAAAAAATACCGATGCCCTATATAGTTTTGAAATGGTTAAGACTACCAGATGCAGTTTAATGCTGACAAATGTAAGGTTTGGGGGCTAGGTAAAGATGAGATAGATGGTGTAGATTAAGAGTATTAAATTTTTTGCAGGTGGTAAATTCTCCCCGAGCTGGCACTGCTCTCCAGCCTGGGATGTTGATTGGTTAGTCTTCAACTGCCTCCCAACATGGTAGTGAGGTCCTGAGCTGACATGCAGTGAGGAACGTGGAAAGCTTCCTGAATCGGCTCCCTTTCAAACCAGCAGCTTGCACAAATGTTCCAGTTAACATCAGAATAGTGGATGAAGCCCACACTAAAATGTAAGTGGTACAGTAAATGGACACCCCCCCTCCCTTTTGACACTGAACAGTTGGGAGAATATAATATAAATTATATATAAATTATAAATATAAATTTTGTATTGCTTTTATTCAAATGTTATACATGGTTGTTAAATTAAAGTTTGTTTGCAATGTTCCAGAAAAATGTTCATGACTAAAGTTGTTGGAAAATAAAATTTGTATAGGATGTTGACTATTAATTACAAACAAAGCTAGTCATTTCAAAAGATGGGACAACAAGATACTTGGTGTGCCATTTAAAACGGCAACTGTTAAACTGGTGGTACAGGTATGAACAAAATAACATCGCTATGCGAATAACTTTTTAGTAATATTTACTGTTCACATGACAGGTTGTGGAAGGTCCTGGCAACAAAGAGCTGCAGGAAAATACTTGCAGATCTACAGTAAGTAGTGTTGTGTACATTGGAATTAGAGGGTAGAAGTTAATTGCTAAAAACCTTTTAAATATTAGGGTATGGAAGTCTAGGCTTAGGCTAGTGGGTACCATATCTGCAAGTTTAGTCCTTTCAGGAATGTATTGAATAGAATGGTATGTTGAAATTGTAATGTGGGGCATTAGATCTTAAACAGCATAGTTGAGGGTGTTTTATTAATAAAATTTTAATGAAATATAAATCTTGTTTAGTTAACATTAAATGTTTGTTAAATAAGCTTTAATCTATAAATGTATAACACTGTTAAGGGTAATCATGAGTCAAATAAAGTTAATGGCAGGAAAAGTTTTGTGCTAAGTGATGGTATTTTTCCCTTACGTAAAAAAAAAATATTCAATGTTTACTTTAGCTTGGTTTTAAATTTATATAGTTTTCCAGAATGTGGTTTGGAAAGTCCAGAAGTCCCTCTTGTCAGTTGCTTAAACAGAATCATGTGAGTTGTAGTAAAGGTTAATCTGAATAGATTTGCATAAAAGTAAAAAAATAGTAATAAATTAAACAATATAGCATTGGCTAAAGATAAATGTAAATTGCCATTGAAGTGCAGTTGTGGAGAGTTTCTCGAATGACATTTACTGGAACTTGGCAAATTGATGCCATATATATTTATATTGCTAAATTAGATCTTTACTACTACTACTACTACTAGAGTATGTAGGAAAGGTAAATTCCTTAAAGAAATTTTTTCCATCTGAATTTGTAAACTACTGAATGCTAATTTGAAAAGTAAAGCAAGATTGGCTTTAAATCTGAAATTAATTTGTTGAAATATTTTTCAGGTGAGTGATTATGATGCATAGACTGGCTTGGAGTGAGTCTCCTTTACTCTAAAAAAGTGGGTGAGTTTGAATTTGATGTTTTAGCTATATCAATGACCTAATCTTAATTCTCTTATCTAGTCCATTTATAGGTGTGTAACCATGTCCTACTGTTACAACCCACAGGGGATGATGCAGTTTGTACTGATCCTACCCCATTCCATAAAAGGGGACCAGGCAGTCCTGCAGATTTCCCTGGCTTGGCTTTTTCAGAGCTTTGCTCTACTACCCATCTAATAGATAGACTAGATTTGCATAGGTTTAGGGACCCTTAACAATGGTTACATTGTTAATTCTCACAGGGCTTGTTTGCTGAATGGGTGGATGCATCTAAAACTTTAGTGCCTGGCATGCATTGTACAGTGCTTTCAGTAAAGCATACGTACAATGTATTGATGGCACTAAAGTGGTGGATGTAGTGCACCCATTTGGGGAACAAGCTCTGAAGTAAATTATGAGGAAGGGACAGGCCTTGCTGAGCCAATCTTAAAAGATTGGGTGTTAGGATTTTTTGGGCTTATTATTAGGCATTGGTGATAATAAAAGTAGTGTCCCTGTTTAATGTTTATTTGTCTTTTACAGGTGATTGTCTCTGGAGTTGTCTTGGCCTTTTGGATCTTCTGTTCATCTAGGAGCATCTGTCCCACAACCTGAAACAGTAATAAATATTAGATGTATTATAAATACTATATGTAAAACTTATTAAATAAAACAATTTTAATAACTACTTTATATACCTTATCCTGAAATTATGCTGAAAATTGTTTACTACTATTGATGCAATATTTAAACATCTAAATTTTTTTACTTTGAAAATGAATACTTGGTAAAATTTACACCTATTTGTAACTTGTTACATAGGTGCATGCAAAATGCATTGAAAATATGTAAAAGTGGACTACCTATTCAATTTACATAAATATTGCAAATTAGTCTGAAATATTAGTTAGTTTAAGTAGAAGAAACTTTAGTCAATATTTTAGTTTTCATATTTGAAAGTAAATTTAAAGCTATGCAACACCAAAGCTTTGTACAAGTTATGATTTGTAAATTTAACAATGATCTTAAATTAACTAAACATTAGAAAAGTGACACTGAAGCATCTATACAACATGGTTTTCAGTCTTTGGTAACTTAAATTTAATCAAAGGTCTTAAATGATTTGTCTGCCAAACTCGTCAGATATTCTGAAATATTTTACCTAGATTAAAACCATCATTGCTTGAAAGGGGCAAAACAGATTACTGTCAATTAATTTGACCTAACATCTGCAAGGTCCTGAAGGAATGGAATTTTTTTTGTTAAACTTTGTTTGCTAAAAACAAACCCTGTGTAATGAACCTGCTCATTTTTTTTAGAAATGGTAATTGCAACATTACAAAGGCCATTGTTTTAATAGCCAAAGTACCAAATGAAAGACCAAGAAGCAACAAACAGGTACATGGTAGAAAGGACAAAAGAATGGTTACGAGGACCCTTTCATTTGTTAAAGAAATGACTGGGAAAAATGCTGTCATACCACAAGGGGTCTTAACCCTTGTCATATACATCACTGACATTAATCTAAATATTACCAACCACAAAAATTGCTGATAACATGTTATAAAAAAAACAAAGAATATAATATTGAGGCCTTAATGCAGATCTCTAACTCTACAAATAGTAACAAGACTGGCAATTTCTTAATATAAAACCAAAAAAAATCCAAGACCTTGCACGTGAGCCAGAACAATCCATATCACAACTACCACATTAAAATGAAACAACAATGAAGGTAAGGTAATTACCAAAAGAAGGCACCAAACCGGGAAGGCCATGTAGCACCATCAAAGTGCGAAATAATCAGAGGGCGCTAAATATCACCAAGAATGCCAATACACGAACAAAAACGCATAAGGCGAACGATATCAAAAGTATCCGATTCATCTAGAATTCTATCGAGGGACGGTCGGAAAGCAAGACACACGCTCGTCCTGGAAGTCAGGACATTCAACAAGGATATGCACAACTGTAAGAGGGACAACGCAATTCGGACAATAAGGAGCAGGGCGGCGCTCCATTAAGTGACCGTGGGTTAAGCGGGTATGACCAACCCACAGCCGTGCCAAAGCAGTGTCCCACCGCCGGTTACGGTGGCAGGAGGAAGGCCATGGGGGGACACTAAGTGTGAGAGTACGCAGCTTGTTACCAACCACAGAGGACCAACAACCCTGCCAACGGGGAAGAATGAATAACAGGATAAAAGTCGGAATAAGGAATACCTTTACGGGAGATGGGACAAGAACGGATAGCTTCCTTAGCGGCAGCATCCGCACGCTCATTGAAACACCAATATGGCTGGGAACCCAGCAAAACTCTACTGATTTAAATTTACTAGAAATAAGAAACAGCCAATGTTGAATCTCAATGACCACCGGATGGACAGGATTAAAGGACCCTAGAGCCATGAGGGCACTACGAGAATCAACTACAACCACAAAGGAGGAATGAGAATGAGAAAGCAAGAGACGAAGAGCATAGAGAATAGCATAAAGTTCTGCCGTAAAGACGCTAGCCTCCGAAGGGAGGCGACACATGTAAGTACGGTCAGGAAAAACAACAGAGTAGCCCACACCATCCGCAGACTTAGACCCATCAGGGAAGATGGAAATAGAGTGGGAGTGCAAAGAAAAGTGCTCAAGGAAGAGGCTTTTCAGAATTGTAGGAGGGGTAAAGGCTTTAGTAATACAAGTCAAGGACGTACAAAACTTGGGAAGGGGGACTCCACGGAGGTAATGAAGGAACAATACGAGGAGAAACATTAGAAATATGAACAGAAAGAGAATCCTGTAAGCGAGATAACTGGACAAAGTGGGAGACAATGAAGAGGAACAGGAACCACAGGAGGAGGAAAAGTCAATGCACGACAGAGGCGAGAGGAAGGATGTTGGAAGGACCGCGCAAGATAGCGAAGACAGTAGCGATCACGGCAGTCCTGAAGAGAGAGAAAGCCAGTGTCAACATACAAACTAAGGGCGGGAGTCGAACGAAAGGCACAAGAGCCGAGACGCAACCCAGTATGGTGCAAAGCATCAAGACGGCGAAGAGTAGAAGGAGAAGCAGAAGAGTATGCAGGGCAACCATAATCGAGTTTAGACAGGACGAGAGAGGAGTGCAAATAGAGGAGCGTGCGCCTATCTGCTCCCCAAGAAGTATGGGACAAAACATTAAGGAGGTTAAGGGCCTTAGAGCATTCAACTCGGAGGCAAGAGATATGGGCTGACCAAGACAAACGAGTGTCAAAGACTAACCCCAAAAGCTTCGCGGAATCCCTGTACACAATGAGATGACCATAAAGCAACAACAATGAAGTAAAGGTCCTTTCAGTAAGAATCTATCATTCACTGAAAGTTGCTGCAGTTAAAAATAAAAGAAAATACAAGTCCCTAGAAATAAACAAGCAACCTTTTTGACTAAGGAAAAGAAGGTAGTTATTCTACTGTATAAATCTAAGTATTCACTTAGATAACTGTATCCAAGCATAGAGGTTCCCCCCCCCTCCTCCCCTTTCAGAAAAACATCTACTTTCGAAAAAGTTTAACATTGGCCAACAAAAATGATTCCAGAACTAAATTGCCTAATACCAG
The DNA here is from genome assembly GCF_040958095.1 of Procambarus clarkii. Classification (NCBI taxonomy): domain Eukaryota; kingdom Metazoa; phylum Arthropoda; class Malacostraca; order Decapoda; family Cambaridae; genus Procambarus; species Procambarus clarkii. The sequence goes on from NC_091231.1 coordinate 415,513, forward strand.
GAACAACTGAGAGCCATGACAAACACTGCAACCCTCTCCTACCCCCAAGTCTTATGCTATTTATGATCCAAGGTAATTTGACATACTATACTGTACTTCCTACAGACGAGTCTAGTGAGAGGGTGATCTCCTGGCGATTAAATTGAAGCACGATACAGGTGTCAACGAACATCAGTCAGCCCACTTGTCAGCACAGTAGATAACTAATGACATCATAATCTGCAGTGTTGTATGCCTCCCTGTGGCCATTTAAATCAATAAAACACAGGGTTGTGGCAATGTTTACAGCATAAGGCAAGGTATAGAGGAATCCTGGAATGCCATGTAATGTGTAGTCCTTGAATGTGCTTTAGGCAACCAAATTGAATAACAACATTTCTGGTGTTCGGCTATATAATCCGAGTTTCTCATTCGGTATAATGTTTTAAACCTAAATAGGAATTCACTTTAAAGGTCAATTTATTTGGAAAGTGCTAACCAGATTCCAAATTACTGAGCTCTGAAAGTACTACAAGGCAAGTTTAACCGAATGAGTGTTTGACTATCCATACCCCCATGAGCTATGTGACAACACTGAATAAAGAAAGGGTCTTTGAGCATTCACCGTGCAGGTATTTGACATGACCAATATAGCCAAGTGTTAAAGATCATTCTAAGCAGTTCTGCACAATCCATATACTATCAATTAATATAATTGTACAATGGTGCTTGGTGGATGATATTTCCTATTAAAACTCCTTGGACAACTGTTTGTATTAGACATTTTAAACCTACAAATGGTAGCCCTAGATATCGCACTACAGTATTAATTACAAGATGAACAATGTAAAATCAATACCACAACAGCAAAGGATGACGGCTTTTCAACAACCGACAAACACACAGGTCTAACACCAGCCATCCCGAGAGAGGACGTCCCAAGCATGTACACCCCACAACTTTACATCACCTTTGCTACCTCACGCGAGCACGCAACAGCATGAGGATGCCATACTCCCAAACCAACTCCATGCACTTTGAGGCTTTAACAACTCCACATTTAAAAAGTTGATTTAAAAAATCAAACACCTGCATTTTTCCCTAATTAAATTTACTAAGGAAATGCACACCAAGCCATGAAACTTACAATGAAGATGAACAAACTACACACAACTGTCACCAAACTTCCACATACCACCCCCTTCTCACTCCTGCCCTCCCTCCTTAGGTGCTCTGATTGGCTGAGCACCTGAGCCACCACCACTCACCTCTTGTTGTGAGAGCCTAAAGCATGTTTGGTTGCACTTTAAAAGTTCCCGAGTGTACTCGCCTAATTGTGAGTACCGCCTGCCCGGTTCACCATTTTGTTTTTCAGTCTACCTCAATTTACCCCTTTACAGTCAAATATTATGCAAAATTCTGTTTAAGACTTGTCCCTTCTTAACTTAAATAACTGCTTTGGCCATCTGCAATCTTTCTAGGTGGGTAACAATGACTCTTGAGGCCAGAAAGGACTTATCAAACGGCGATCATAACAATACGGTACACACACAAAATCACAACCTGATATACACCAAGCAGAAAATCCACTGGAGCTGTGAGGCGACGTAAACCCTTGCCCAAGGCACTGGCAGCTGCATACTCTACCACAGTATATTACTGACTTTGTAAAAGTCTTACAACCGGATTTCCCCATAAATCACAGCAAGTTTTGAGGCCCCTCCTTGAGTCAACGTCTTACGTAAGCCCTACAAGCACTCAGGTGAAGGCTGAAGCAGTTCAACACCATACGCCTCAACTTCAAATACACAGTTGAGAGGCGGGACCAAAACGTGATTTTCTGTGTGTGCCTGAAGTTGGGGCATACGGTCTTGCTTCACCCTTCACTTTACCCTTCACCGGCGTACTTCAGGGGTTTTATTTAATACTTGGACTGGCTTCAGTAGGGCCTCCAGACTTTCTGTGGCTTCACAAGTGTCACGTGAATCCCCTGCATAGCAGTGGAACTGCCTTTTCCCTTCACCTTCAATGCCTCTGCACTGGAAGTATACATCTACACCAGCCCAGAAGAGTCATCAGTCCTGCCACCTCTCCATACCCCCCAGGGCCTGGCACGGCTTGGTACGACTCAGAGGCAAGCCGGGCGCCACTGCTAACTGCCAGTTTGTCCCCACAAACAAGCAGTTAGCCGCCTTCAACTGACAGTGGTACAGCTCAACACAAAGGCACCGCCAGCCACAACGAGCAGTTTGCTAGTTGACCAGATGTCCACCTCGTGTTGACACTGGATGAGTCATCACCGCCGGACTATATAAAGAGCGCTGCCTCCCTGGAGAGGCAATCTCTCCCTTAGTGCTCTAGGATCACCTTGGTGTCTCTAACCCGTCGTCCACTTCCAGCCAACATCGTGTGACTGATGCCATGGTGGTATGGTAGCTGTCTTCAGAACACCAGTATATCTTCATACTTTCATTCATTGCTTATAGTTTATTTTTGCATTTAAGGTCATACTAACTTGTTCACCTTTGCATTACATGATAGTCAAGTATTGTCATGTGTTATTTTTGTTCATTACTATTTCAGTAAATTGTTTAATTATTTATTTGATAATTTTCATTTGTTTCCACCTGCAACTTACACACTGCAAGGCCAATAGCAGCATTTCTTTCATTTATGTGAGGGAGAGCCATACCATCTTGGTTCAGTATAGCTGTGATCTTCTTCTTGAGGTTATCTTGAGATGATTTCGGGGCTTTAGTGTCCCCGCGGCCCGGTCCTCGACCAGGCCTCCACCCCCAGGAAGCAGCCCGTGACAGCTGACTAACACCCAGGTACCTATTTTACTGCTAGGTAACAGGAGCATAGGGTGAAAGAAACTCTGCCCATTGTTTCTCGCCGGCGCCTGGGATCGAACCCAGGACCACAGGATCACAAGTCCCGCGTGCTGTCCGCTCGGCCGACCGGCTCCTGGTGATACCATAACCCGTCACACAAGATATCCAGTTGTAAGACTTTTACCATCAGTGGTGGTAGAGTATGCAACTGGCAATGCCTTTGTTACAGGTTCGCTTCATCTCACAGCCCCAGTGGATTTTCTCACACATTTGAATACATGAAACAACTTTATTTGATACATTCCAAACCAAAGTACTCTACAGTACAGTAATTATCAAACCATCAAATGTGTGGGATAATCATAGTGCGCTAAATATCACTAACGTCGCCAATACAAGAACAAAAACGCATACGGCGAACAATATCAAAGGTATTGAATTTACCAAGAATTTTATCGAGGGACAATTGACAGTGAGGGATGGTCGGGAAGCAAGACACGTAAGTCCTGGAAGTCAGGACATGTAGAGACAACGGTTTGGACAATAAGAAGCAGGGCAGCGCTCCATTAAGTGCCCGTGAGTTAAACGTGTATGACCAATAAACAACCTCGCCAGAGCCGTTTCCCACCACCGGTTACGGTGGTAGGAGGAAGGCCACGGGAACACACTACTCTTAAGAGCACGCAATTTGTTACCAGTAACAGAAAACCAACAACCCTGACAACGGGCAAGAATGGGGAAATGAATAACTGGGTAAAAGTCATAATAAGGAATACCTTTACGGGAGATGGGACAGGTGTGGATAGCTTCCTTAGCGGCAGTGTCCGCACGCTCATTTAAGAACACACCAATATGGGTGGGAATCCAGTGAAATTCCACTGTCTTAAATCTACTGGAGATAAGAAACAGCCAATGTTGAATTTCAACTACCAAAGGATGGACTGGATTAAAGGATTCTAGAGCCATGAGGGCACTGCAAGTGTCAACTACAAACACAGAGGAGGATTGACAGCGAGAAAAGAGTTGATGAAGAGCATAGAGAATAGCATAAAGTTCTGCCATGAAGATGCTAGTCTCCGGAGGCAGGAGACACAAAGGTGCAGTCAGGAAAAACAACAGAGTAGCCTACACCGTCTGCAGACTTAAGACCCATTGGTGAAGACGGAAATAGAGTGCAAGTGTGAAGAAAAGTGTTCAAGGAAAAGGTGATTTAGAACTGTAGGAGGGGTAAAAGTTTTAGTCATGTGGGTCAAGGCTTACAGAATTTAGGAACGGGGACCCCTCCATAGGGGCAAAGACGGAATGACACGAGGGGAAATATTGGTAACACAAACTGAAAGAGCATTTTGTAAGAGAGACAACCGTACAGAAAGAGATAGGTGGTGAAGGGGAACAGGAACCACAGGATGGGTAAAGGTCAAGGCATGACATAAACAAGAGTGAGGGTGCTGTAAGGACCGTGCAAGGTGGAGAAGACAGTAGCGATCATGGCGATCCTGTAGAAACAGGACGCCAGTTTCAACATACAGGCTTAGGGTAGGTGTCGATGGAAAGGTACCAGAGCTGAGCCGTAACCCAGTATGATGCAGTGTGTCCAGATGGTGAAGGGTAGAAGGAGAAGCAGACGAGTAAACAGGGCCATAATCGAGTTTAGACAGAACGAGAGAGGAATGTAAAGAGAGGAGCAGTGTCGATTAGCTCCCCAAGAAGTAACATGACCTAAAGTTAGTTAAGGGCCTTAGAGCATTCAACTCAGACGTAAAAAATATGGGGCGACAAAGACAAACGAGTGTCAAAGATTAGCCCTAAAAGCTTTAGCAGATTCTTTGTACAAAAGGGGATGACCCCTGTTACCTAACAGTAAATAGGTATCTGGGAGTTAGCTGTTACAGGCTGCTTCCTAGGGGGGTGCGTGTGTGGGAGAAAAAAAAATTTAGTGGTTAACCACTGAACTGCTCTGTCTCCAAATAACACCCTGGTGCACAAGAAATAAATTCTTTCCAAAAATTTTTTTTTCTCTTCTTATATTGTTAAAATGCAGAGTCTGATCACGGGGAAACTAAACACAAAATATTGTATGTGACTTACTTTAGCTGCGATGGAGCTGGGATGTTGAGCAAATTATGGGCGCTGAGCGTTGGAGCGATGGGGGTCTGTCGGCCCCGCCACCCCGTGCGACGGCAGTTGCTGCGAATAAAATGTTGCGCAATTATTTTGAAGTTTCTCATTCATTTCTTCTTTTTTTTTACTGTAATATTATTTAAAAGTGTGTAATTTGTGGAATTTATATAATTCAAAGTATAGAACATCGCTATGCTCAAAATTATGGGCCTCATATATGCGACATATTCTACAATCAAACAGTGTTTTTGCTGTTATTACACTATATACACACATTGTATATACCCATCTACGTATGTATTCACCATAACGATCCACTATGTTGGTATGGTGAGCCCAAAAAACATGAGTGAGCTGCCACACCCTGCCAGTCCTCCCTCCCTCCTCCAACACATTACTCGCCAACATTCCTCCTCCCAAAATACTGTTATTGTGTTTATTACACTATTTACACACGTTATGTATAAGTATGTACATGTTTTATTCATGTACATACGTACATACTTGCCATCTCCTCACCTCTCTCTCTTGCCTGCTTAATGCTCTTGCTTCCCTCATCTCATCACAATCGACTTTATAATGGTCCAGGACGGATCGAAATGTCGTCGTCTATTCAATTTCCAGTGTGTGGTTTGGTCAACAATGAAATCTTCATGCAAGATCTTATAAAGAAAACCCCTAGAACGAGTTTTGCAGATACGAAAGAGTTTAAGGTGAGTAGGGGATGGTTTGAGAAATTTTGAAAAAAGACGTGGTATTCATAGTGTTGTGAGGCATGGTGAGGGTGCCAGCTCAGACAAAGTAGGGGCTGAAAGATTTGTTCGTGATTTTAAAGATTTTGTAGATACTGTATTGATGGATATATTCCACAACAAGTGTTTAATTGTGAGGAGACATGGCTATTCTGGAAAAAATTGCCGAAGAGGACATACATTACCCAAGAGGAGACGTCACTGCCCGGACACAAGCTAACTTGGGCTAACTTGTGTCAGGATAGGCTAACTCTTGTGCTGTGTGGCGATTTGAAAATTAAACCCTTGCTCGTGTATCATTCCGAAAATCCAAGAGTTTTAAAAAATATATAACGTGCAGAAAAACTGTGATGTAGAGTGGTTTGCCCTGCCATCAAAAAATATCTGCAAGAGAAAAGTTTGACACTAAAGGGCCTGCTTCTCGACAATGCTCCTACTCATCCTCCAGACTTGGAGGATGCATTGTTGGGGCCAATTTTTTTTTTTTTAGGGATATTCCTGCATGGGCCCTAAGTTTCTGGCTAATGAACCAATGACATGAAGGAGGAGTTTTCAACCTACCTTGTGTTAGGTGTGCAGAGGTCAATAGGCTGAACATAATGTCAGGAGCAAAGGGGGGCATTTGCCTCTTCAAACACAATTATGACCATCTTCATCTCTTCGAACTATCCTAAATGCTCTCTTCACCTGTCTGACCAAATTGGGTGTCCAGACCACCTTTGAATCTGAAATTGTAAAATTAATAGTGATTTCAGAATATTCAGTCCATTTATACTAACAAAATTATATACAGTATACTGTAATTGAAATTTTACAGAATGATAAAGGCAATTTAGCAACTTTGTTAAAATGCACATGGGGGAAATACATGAAAATAGGTTAATATGGTTTGTAAGGTTGATGGGAAATGTTTATTACTTTTGTGATTTAAAAGATGTATAGCCCTGATACTCCATCCTGGGTGCATTCCACCAGGTAATGACCACAGCAAAAGTTTTCCACGAGGCTCTATTGTCACACAAACTTTTCACATTTTCAAACTTGATTCATCTTTCCCCCCCCCCCCTCGTTCCAGGGGTTTTCTTTAAAAGGTCTTCATGCAAATGCCTTGGTTTCTCACAAATGATGGCCTCTGAAATGCTATCACCTGCTAACTCTTTGTTGTGTATCCAAATTAATAAAAACTTTTTAACATCCTCAAGTGTTTGTGTTCTTTGTTTCGGGATTGTTGATATGCCTTTTGCCACTTTAATGCTCATAATGTCCTTTTTCTTAGCAAGTATAGTGCATATTGTTGACATAGATTTGTTGTACTGCCTAGCTAGTTCAACAACCTGTGCACCATTTTGATGTTTATGAATGCTCTCTTGTTTTTCCTCTATGGTCATTCTCACATGTGTTTTCTTGGCTTGAACCTTACCACTGGCTTTCTTGGGACTCATGGCAAGATATATCATAACAAATTTTATGTTCAAATAGCCAAAAATCCCAAAACAAATGTAATGCTTTACAAAGAATTCAGGCGCGATACTTACTAGGCAGGAGACACTGGTAAACTGAGGCGCGATCACCATGCCACCACGCGCTAGGTCAGCCCATACGCATATCAACAAACTCATTTCCCGAGGCAAAGTTTGTAATCCGATTCAAATTTTTCGAAGAAATTAGGCTCGTAACCCGAAAAGTTCATAAATATTCATTCGTAAGCCGAGGTGTCACTATATATAACTAAAAAATTAAACTCGGGATTACTTTCAACCCCCACCCCTTTTGCTCTACTCCATCGCCACCTACCTTCACCCCCCTCTATG